>NC_142615.1:44498477-44798477 GCF_059453375.1 Lepisosteus platostomus | reverse complement strand
AAATGATCGGCTCCGCGTACAGAAGGAACGTGCGTTTGGTACAAGAGTGCACGAAGGCACCGGAAATACATTGGGAACAAATGACCGGTCGCTCAAGACCTCTGTGAAGTACAGGAGCGTGCAAAACGAGACTGTTTCCACCCGGTCTCGAACCGGGGACCTTTCGCGTGTTAAGCGAACATGATAGCCGCTACACTACGGAAACGGTGAAAGATAAGAATCACGAGAATCAATTTAATTCCTAAGGGTTATGTACTTGTTTTGAGAATCTAATGTAGAAGTTTTAAACAAGTTCAATTACGAAATGGTCTAAATGAATGATATACCGAACTTATGTCCTCTTGATATGTGTAACTCTTTGTAACTGAATTAATTTATATCTTTTGTATTCTGATAACTCTTACGATAAGATCTGTTAGGTTTACATGCATATTCTATATATTAATAAATGTATCCTCGTGTATTAGTACCTGTTGAGGTACTTTGAGTTATATCGCATGGTTGGATTCTAAGACCATTAAAAGAATCAATTTTGTGATTTACTGCCACAAAAATAATTGTCCCAGTAAATGCCCAAACCCCTACAGAACTGGTGCCTTGTGAGAGCACACTATAACAGTGTGTGATCTCCTGTCCCAGCCTGAGGAGCAGACAGCGAGCCTGTCTCTCAATAATAATAATACAGTGTGTGATCTCCTATCTTAGCCTGAGGAACAGACAATGAACCTGTCTCTCAATAATAATAACCTAGTGTGGAATGTCCTGTCCCAGTCTGAAGAACAAATAGTGAGCATGTCTCTCAATAATAATAGAACAGTGTGTGATCTCCAGTCCCAGCTAGAGGAACAGACAGTGAGCATGTCTCTCAACAATAATATGAATAAACTGTGTGATCTCCTGTCCCAGCCTGAGGAACAGACAGTGAGCCTGTCTCTCAATAATAATAATACAGTGTGTGACTTCCTGTCCCAGCCTGAAGAACAGACAGGAGTGAGCCAGTCTCTCAATAATAATAAAGCAGATTACAATCTCCTGTAACAGCCTAAGGAACAGTCAGGAAAGAGCAGGTCTCTCGATAATAATAATACAGTGTGTGTTCTCCTGTCCCAGCCTGAAGAACAGACAGGAGTGAGCCAGTCTCTCAATAATAATAAAGCAGATTACAATCTCCTGTAACAGCCTAAGGAACAGTCAGGAAAGAGCAGGTCTCTCGATAATAATAATACAGTGTGTGTTCTCCTGTCCCAGCCTGAGGAACAGACAGTGAGCCTGTCTCTCAATAATAATAATACATTGTGTGACCTCCTGTTTCAATCTGAGGAACAGACAGGAGTGAGCCAGTCTCTCAATAATAATAAAGCAGATTATAATCTCCTGTAACAGCCTAAGGAACAGTCAGGAAAGAGCAGGTCTCTCGATAATAATAATACAGTGTGTGTTCTCCTGTCCCAGCCTGAGGAACAGACAGTGAGCCTATCTCTCAATAATAATAATAATACAGTGAGACTTTCTGTCCCAGCCTGAGGAAAAGACAGTAAGCTTGTCTCTCAATAATAATAATACAGTGTGTGATCTCCTGTCCCAGCCTGGGGAACACTGAGCCTATCTCTCAATACTAATAATACAGTGTGTCATTTCCTGCCCCAGTCAGAGGAACAGTGAGCTTGTCTCTCAATATTAATAATACAGTCTGATCTCCTGTCCCAGCCTGAGGAACAGTGAGCCTGTCTCTAAATAATAATAATACAGTGTGTGATCTCCTGTTTCAGCCTAAGGAACAGCAGTGAGCTTGTCTCTCAATAATAATAATACAGTGTGTGATCTCCTGTCCCAGCCCAAATGACGACACAGTGTGCCTATCTGTCAATAATAATAATACAGGGTGCGATCTCCTGTCCCAGCCTGATGAACAGTGTGCCTGTCAATCAATAATAATAATACAGTATGTGATCTCCTGCTCCAGCCTGAGGAACAGACAGTGAGACTGTCTCTCAATAATAATAATACAGTGTGATATTCTGTCCCAGCCTGGGGAACATACAGTGAGCCTGTCTCTCAATAATAATAATCCAGTGTGTGATCTCCTGTTCAAGCCCAAGCGAAGACACAGTGAGCCTATCTGTCAATAATAGTAATATAGTGTGTGATCTCCTGTCCCAGTCTGAGGAACAGACAGTCAGCCTATCTGTCAATAATAATAATACAGTGTGTGATCTCCTGTCCCAGCCTGAGGAACAGAGAGTGAGCCTGTCTCTCAGTAATAATACAGTGTGTGATCCTTTGTCCCAGCCTGAGGAACAGACAGTGAGCCTGTCTCTCAATAAAAATAATACAGTGTGTGATCCCCTGTCCCAGCCAGAGGAATAGACAGTGAGCCCGTCTTTAAATAATAATAATACAGTGTGTTATCTCCTGTCCCAGCCTGAGGAACAGTGAGCCTGTCAATCAATAATAATAATACAATATGTGGTGTCCTGTCTCAGCCTGTGGAACAGAGAGTAAGCCTGTCTCTCAATAATAATACAGTGTGTGATCTCCTGTCCCAGCCTGGGGAACAGTGAGCCAGACTCTCAGTAATAATAATAATACAGTGTAATCTACTATCCCAGCATGAGGAACAGTGAGCCTGTCTCTCAATAATAATAATACAGTATGTGACCAACTGTCCCAGACTGAGGAAAAGACAGTGAGTCTGTCTCTCAATAATAATAATATAATATATGACCTCCTGTCCCAGCCTGGGGAACATACAGTGAGCCTGTCTCACTATAATAATATTATAATATATGACCTCCTGTCCCAGCCTGGGGAACATACAGTGAGCCTGTCTCTCTATAATAATAATATAATATATGACCTCCTGTCCCAGCCTGGGGAACATACAGTGAGCCTGTCTCACTATAATAATAATACAGTGTGTGATCTCCTGTCCCAGCCTGAGGAACAGACAGTGAGCCTGTCTCTCAATAATAATAATACAGTGTGTGATCTCCTGTCCCAGCCTGAGGAACAATGAGCCTGTCAAACAATAATAATACAGTATGTGATGTCCTGTCTCAGCCTGAGGAACAGAGAGTAAGCCTGTCTCTCAATAATAATAATTCAGTGTGTGATCTCCTGTCCCAGCCTGAGGAACAAACAGTGAGCCTGTCTTAAAATAATAATAATACAGTGTGGTATCTCCTGTCCCAGCCTGGGGAACAGTGTGCCAGACTCTCAATAATATTAATAATAATAATACAGTGTGATCTACTGTCCCAACCTGAGGAACAGACAGTAAGGCTGTCTCAATAATAATACAGTGTGTGTCCACCTGTCCCAGACTGAGGAAAAGACAGTGAGTCTGTCTCTAAATAATAATAATACAGTGTGGGATCTCCTGTCCCAGCCTGGGGAACATTGAGCCAGACTCTCAATAATAATAATAATACAGTGTGATCTACTGTCCCAGCCTGAGGAACAGACAGTGAGTTTGTCTCTCAATAATAATACAGTGTTATCTCCTCTCCCAGCCTGGGGAACAGACAGTGAGCCTGTCTCTCAATAATAATAATACAGTGTGATGTACTGTCCCAGCCTGGGGAACAGACAGTGAGCCTGTCTCTCGATAATAATAATACAGTGTGTGTTCTCCTGTCCCAGCCTGGGGAACAGTTAGCCAGACTCTCAATAATAATAATAATAATACAGTGTGATCTACTATCCCAGCATGAGGAACAGTGAGCCTGTCTCTCAATAATAATAATACAGTATGTGACCAACTGTCCCAGACTGAGGAAAAGACAGTGAGTCTGTCTCTCAATAATAATAATATAATATATGACCTCCTGTCCCAGCCTGGGGAACATACAGTGAGCCTGTCTCACTATAATAATATTATAATATATGACCTCCTGTCCCAGCCTGGGGAACATACAGTGAGCCTGTCTCACTATAATAATATTATAATATATGACCTCCTGTCCCAGCCTGGGGAACATACAGTGAGCCTGTCTCTCAATAATAATAATACAGTGTGTGATCTCCTGTCCCAGCCTGAGGAACAATGAGCCTGTCAAACAATAATAATACAGTATGTGATGTCCTGTCTCAGCCTGAGGAACAGAGAGTAAGCCTGTCTCTCAATAATAATAATTCAGTGTGTGATCTCCTGTCCCAGCCTGAGGAACAAACAGTGAGCCTGTCTTAAAATAATAATAATACAGTGTGGTATCTCCTGTCCCAGCCTGGGGAACAGTGTGCCAGACTCTCAATAATATTAATAATAATAATACAGTGTGATCTACTGTCCCAACCTGAGGAACAGACAGTAAGGCTGTCTCAATAATAATACAGTGTGTGACCACCTGTCCCAGACTGAGGAAAAGACAGTGAGTCTGTCTCTAAATAATAATAATACAGTGTGGGATCTCCTGTCCCAGCCTGGGGAACATTGAGCCAGACTCTCAATAATAATAATAATACAGTGTGATCTACTGTCCCAGCCTGAGGAACAGACAGTGAGTTTGTCTCTCAATAATAATACAGTGTTATCTCCTCTCCCAGCCTGGGGAACAGACAGTGAGCCTGTCTCTCAATAATAATAATACAGTGTGATGTACTGTCCCAGCCTGGGGAACAGACAGTGAGCCTGTCTCTCGATAATAATAATACAGTGTGTGTTCTCCTGTCCCAGCCTGGGGAACAGTGAGCCAGACTCTCAATAATAATAATAATACAGTGTGATCTACTGTCACAGCCTGAGGAACAGACAGTGAGACTATCTCTCAATAATAATAATATTGTGTGAGCTCCTGACCCAGCCTGGGGAACATACAGTGAGCCTGTCTCTCTATAATAATAATTCAGTGTGTGATCTCCTGTCCCAGCCTGAGGAACAGTTAGCCTGTCAATCAATAATAATGCAGTGTGTGATGTCCTCTCTCAGCTTGAGGAACAGAGAGTAAGCCTGTCTCTCAATAATAATAATTCAGTGTGGGATCTCCTGTCCCAGCCTGAGAAACAAACAGTGAGCCTGTCTCGAAATAATAATAATACAGTGTGGGATCTCCTGTCCCAGCCTGGGGAACAGTGAGCCAGACTCTCAGTAATATTAATAATAATAACACAGTGAGATCTACTGTCCCAGCCTGATGTACAGACAGTGAGCCTGTCTCTCAATAATAATATAGTGTGTGACCACCTGTCCCAGACTGAGGAAAAGACTGAGTCTATCTCTAAATAATAATAATACAGTGTGGGATCTCCTGTCCCAACCTCGGGAACAGTGAGCCAGACTCTCAATAATAATAATACAGTGTGATCTACTGTCCCAACCTGAGGAACAGACAGTGAGCCTGTCTCTCAATAATAATAATACAGTGTGTGATCTCCTGTCCCAGCCTGAGGAACAGACAGTGAACCTCTCTCTCAGTAATAATAATACAGTGTGTGATCTACTGTCCCACCCCAAACGAAGACACAGTGAGCCTGTCTCTCAATAATAATAATACAGTGTGTGATCTCCTGTTCCAGTCTGGGAAACAGAAAGTGAGCCTGTCTCTCAGTAATAATAATATAGTGTGTGATCCACTGTCCCAGCCTGAGGAACAGACAGTGAGCCTGTCTCTCAATAATAATAATACAGTGTGTGATCTCCTGTCCCAGCCTGAGGAACAGACAGTGAGCCTGTCTCTCAATAATAATAATACAGTGTGTGATCTCCTGTCCCAGCCTGAGGAACAGTGAGCAGTCCTAATAGTTACCGCTTTCCTGATTTAGCTCAGCAGCTTTTATTTCGCCTGAAGCGCAAGCAACTTGTGAGAACAGGTTGGGTTTGCTGTGCTCAACTGGCTCGGCGTCTTCGTGTCGTAGCGCCGCAATGGTGTGTTTTCCTTCCTTCTCTTTTCAGCCTGGAAGAAACATTTTACTTGTTCCTTTTGTAGCCGACGCATGCCGACGCATGTGTTGTGTTGTGGATTTTCCCCTTCTTGAATTTGTACTCCTCCTCCCTCTCTCTTCCTATCTTTACCTCTCCCTCTCTCTACCTCTCCCTCTCTCCCTAACCCCCTCTCTCTCCACCACTCTCCCTCTCCCTCGCCCTCCACCTCTCTCCCTCTCTCTACCTCTCTACCTCTCCCTACCCCTCTCTGCTCTCTCTCTCTCACTCTGGAGTTTATTTTCCAGACAGAAATCCAGCTCCGTCCCTCCTGTGGAAGATTGGTGATGCAGGATGAGAGCCCCTAACCGAGAGCACTGCAGCGGCAGGTTCTGTGGTCTGTTTCAAATCCGCCCGCGATGAGACACCGAGGAGAAATGAAGAGCCCCAGTTGCGCTAGAAAATCACCCAGAAAGAGACTTTCAATGTAGGAAAAATAAGTCGTTAGTAACAGACATAATATGTTTGTTTTATTTTTTTAATCGCTGCGATGTGTGACTAAGCTCATACGACCAAGCGTTGCCCCCTTTGTCTAGATCTGGTAACCTGCTCATCGCTGGTGGGCCAGATCGTGTCCCCCGTCACTATACTGGGGCAATAGGACCCACACAGACCGCAGGGTGAGCACCCCCTGCTGGCCCCACAGAGAGGGAGAGGTAGAGGTAGGGAGAGAGGTAGGGAGGGGAAAAGTGAGAGGTAGGGAGAGAGGTAGAGAGAGGGAAAGGTAGAGGTAGCGAGAGAGAGGAGGAGTACAAATTCAAGCAGAGGCCTGAGTGGAGCACTGTCGTATGGCCCTGACATCAATCCCTCAACTCTCTGCATAAAGCAGTGTCTTATGGCCATGACATCCCACCCCCACCACTCTCAGTGGAAAGCACTGTCGTATAACCATGACATCCCACCTCCACCGCTCTCTGTGTAAAGAAGTATCGTCAGGACCTTACATCCCACCACCGCCACTCTCTACGTAAAGAAGTGTCGTATGGCCCTGACACCCACCCCTCCACTCTCTGCATAAAGTAGTGTCGTCAAGCCCTGACATCCCACCCCCGCCACTCTCTGCGTAAAACAGTATCGTCAGGCCCTGACATCCCACCCCTGCCACTCTCTGCATAAAGAAGAGACACCTTCCCCTCAACTCTCTGCGGAATGCAGTCTCGTCAGGCCCTGACATCCCACCCCCGCCACTCTCTGCCTAAAGAAGTGTCGTATGGCCCTGACACCCACCCCTCCACTCTCTGCGTTAAGCTGTGTTGTCAGGCCCTGACATCCCACCTCCGCCACTCTCTGTGTAAACAGTGTCTTATGGCCCTCACACCCACCCCTCCACTCTCTGCATAAAGCAGTGTCGTCAAGCCCTGACATCCCACCCCCGCCACTCTCTACGTAAAGAAGTGTCGTATGGCCCTCACACCCACCCCTCCACTCTCTGCGTTAAGCTGTGTTGTCAGGCCCTGACATCCCACCTCCGCCACTCTCTGTGTAAACAGTATCTTATGGCCCTGACACCCACCCCTCCACTCTCTGCATAAAGCAGTGTCATCAAGCCCTGACATCCCACTCCCGCCACTCTCTACGTAAAGAAGTGTCGTATGGCCCTGATACCAACCCCTCCACTCTCTGCATTAAGCTGTGTTGTCCGGCCCTGACATCCCACCTCCGCCACTCTCTGTGTAAACAGTGTCATATGGCCCTGACATCCCAACCCCGCCACTCTCTGTGTAAAGCAGTGTCATATAGCCCTGACACCCACCCCTCCACTCTTTGAATAAAGCAGTGTCATCAAGCCCTGACATCCCACCCCACCACTCTCTACGTAAAGAAGTGTCGTATGGCCCTGACATCCCATCCCCACCACTAACTGCGAAAAGCAGTATCGTCAGGCCCTGACATCCCACTCCCGCCACTGTCTACTGTCATGGAAATATAACTATCAAGGAAGCCACAAGAGAGAGTTCTCACCTGAGTAAGGTCTTTATTTCAATATTGCAATATTGGGAGCCCTGCTGCCACTTCGCAAAGTGCAACCAGAGACTCAATTTGTTACAAGCAGTACAGGGTTTTTATAAGACGTTGCGCTGTAAAAAAGTTCAGGACTTGGTCCCTTCTAAAACTTCCCCGTTCTCTAAGAGAAAACAGATTACATCATAGAGCGAGAGAAGAAAAACTAGATTTGTTATTCAAAGCTTATCAGTTACTTTCAGCTAATTCTAATGACCAGACAGCATATATTGTTTTGGTACATTGTCTTCTAAACTAACCTAAACAGTGTACTTTGTTGACTAACTGTTTTCTAAAATTCTGCACGCACTGTAGCACAGCAGTTACATCCTTGAAATATATTATCTAAAAGCACCAATATATTTTTTTCAAAGCTCTCTACATTTTTAAGAATCAATTTACTTATTAGATTTCCACTTCACTACGTAAAGAAGTGTCGTATGGCCCTGACACCCACCCCTCCACTCTCTGCATTAAGCTGTGTTGTCAGGCCCTGACATCCCACCCCTGCCACTCTCTGTGTAAAGCACTGTCGTTTGGCCCTGACACCTCACCCCCGCCACTCTCCGTGTAAAGCAGTGTCATATGACCCTGACATCCAAACCCCGCCAAACTATGTGAAAAGCAGTGTCATATGGCCCTCACATCCCACCCCCACCACTCTATGTGTAAAGCACTGTTGTATGGCCCTGACACCCACCCCTCCATTCTCTGCATAATGCAGTGTCCTCAGTCCCTGACATCTCAATACCCCCAATCTCTGCGTAAAGCAGTATCGTTAAGCCCTGACATCCCAACCCCTCCACTATCTGCGTAAAGCAGAATTGTCAGGCTCTGACATCCCACCCCTGCCACTCTCTGCGTAAAGCGGTGTCGTCAGGCCCTGATACCCACCCCTCCACTCTCTGCGTTAAGCAGTGCTGTCAGGCTCTGACACCCCAACCCCGCCACTCTCTCCGTAAAGAATTGTCGTATGGCCCTGACACCCACCCCTCCACTCTCTGCGTAAAGCATTGTCGTCAAGCCCTGACATCCCACTTCCGCCACTCTCTGCATAAAGCAGTGTCGTCAAGCCCTGACATCTCACCCCTGCCACTCTCTGCCTAAAGAAGTGTCATATGGCACTGACACCCACCCCTCCACTCTCTGCGTAAAGAAGTGTCGTATGGCCCTGACACCCACCCCTCCATTCTCTGAGTAACGCGGTATCGTCAGACCCTGACATCCCACCGCCACCACTCTCTGCATAAAGCAGTATCGTCAGGCCCTGACATACCACCCCTGCTACTATCTGCGTAAAGCAGTATCGTCAGGCCCTGACATCCAAATACCGCCACTCTCTGCGTAAAGCCCTCTCGTATGGCCCTGACACCCACCCCTCCACTCTGTGCATAAAGCAGTGTCGTCAACCCCTGACATCCCACCCCCGCCACTCTTTGCGTAAAGCAGTATCGTCAGGCCCTGACATCCCACCCCGTCCACTTTCTACGTAAAGCACTGTCGTATGGCCCTGAAATCCCACCTCATCCAGTCTGCGTAAAGCACAGTCGTCAACCCCTGACATCCCACCCGCGCCACTCTCTGCGTAAAGAAGAGTCGTATGGCCCTGACACCCACTTCTCCATTCTCTGCATAATGCAGTGTCCTCATGCTCTGACATCCCAATACCGCCACTCTCTGCGTGAAGCAGTATCGTCAAGCCCTGACATCCCACCCCCTCCACTATCTGCGGAAAGCAGAATTGTCAGGCCCTGATATCCCACCCCTGCCACTCTCTGCATAAAGAAGTGTCGTATGGCCCTGATATCCCACCCCCGCCACTCTCTGCGTAAAGCAGTATCGTCAGGTCCTGACATCCCACCCTCACCACTCTCTGCGTAAAGAAGTGTCGTATGGCCCTGACAGCAATCCCTCCATTCTCTGCATAAAGCAGTATTGTCAGGCCCTGACATCCCACCTCTGCCACTCTCTGCGTAAAGAAGTGTCGTATGGCCCTGACACCAATCCCTCGAGTCTCTGCTTAAAACAGTGTCTTATGGCGCTGACATCCCACCCCCGCAACTCTCTGCGTAAAGCACTGTTTTATGGCCCTGACAGCAATCCCTCCACTCTCTGCTTAAAGCAGTGAAGTCAAGCCCTGACATCCCACCCCCTCCACTCTCTGCGTAAAGCACTGTCGTATGGCCCTGACATCACACCCCTCCACTCTCTACGTAAAACACTGTCATATAACCCTGACATTCCACCCTCGCCACTCTCTGCGTAAGGAAGTGTCTTATGGCCCTGACACCCACCCCTAAACTCTCTACATAAAGCAGTGTCTTACGGCCCTGACATCCCACCCCCTCCACTCTCTGCATAAAGCAGTGTCTTACAGCCCTGATATCCAACCCCCGCCACTCTCTGCGTAAAGCAGTATCATCAGGCCCTGACATCCCAACCCCACCACTCTCTGTGTAGAGCACTGTCGTATAGTCCTGACATCCCACTCCTGCCACTCTCTGCATAAAGCAGTGTCTTATGGCCCTGACAACCACTCCCGCCACTCTCTGCGTAAAGCATTATCGTCAGACCCTGACATCCCACCTCAGCCACTCACTGCGTAAAGCAGTATCGTCAGGCCGTGACATCCCACCCCTCCACTCTCTGAGTAAAGCACTGTCGTATGGCCCTCACACCCACCCCTCCACACTATGCGTTTAGCAGTTTTGTCAGGCCCTGACATCCCACCCCCAGCCCTCTCTGCGTAAAGAACTGTCGTATGGCCCTGACACCCACCCCCCCCCCACTCTCTGCGTTAAGCACTGTCATATGGCCCTGACACCCACCCCTCCACTCTCTGCGTTAAGCTGTGTTGTCAGGTCCTAACATCCCATCCCCTCCACTCTCTATGTAAAGCATTGTCGTATGACCCTGACATCCCTCCACCAGCACTCTCTGTGTAAAGCACTGTCGTATGACCCTGATATCCCACCTTCTCCGCTCTCTGTGTAAAGTACTTTCGTCAGCTTCTGACATCCCACCCCACCACTCTCTGCGTAAAGCAGTGTCGTATGGTCCTGACACCAATCTCTCCACTCTCTGCATAAAACAGTGTCTTATGGCGCTGACATCCCAACCCCACCGCTTTCTGTGTAAAGCCCAGGTTTTTGTTTGTTGTGTTTGTGCTTGTGTACTTTTTTGTTTTAAGTCTCCGGAGCTTTACTCGACCCCCCTTCCTCCACCCAATAAAGGTTAATACCCCGGAGGAGGGGGTAGCTCTCAGCCGTGGACTCCCGGAGGTTTCCTTTCAGTTAAATGAGGTTTTTACTCCCCCCAGTGCTGGGCAGCTCATGTATTTGTATGGGCGTCGGGAGCCGCCCATAAAGGGGGGGGTACTGTCACGCCCTCTGCAGCCAGAGGGCGCTCCTTCTCTGTCCTCTCCCTAGTTTCCGGTCTGCTGTCCTTCCTGTCCCTCTCTTTCCCTTGGGCTATATATTTCTGGGTCTTGCACTCTGTCCTCGCTCAGCATTGACGTTCGGATGTCCTGAGACCCGCCTAGCACCAGGGCGCCCCACGTCCGCTCCCTGAGGGCATAGGTTTCTATACGGCATTCGTGAACTCTTTGCACTAATGAGCCCGGGCCTTTTTCCCGTCTCGCCGCTACGCATATGGGTCTTTTTCCGCTCTCCTGCTCCCCACGGTTAGTCCCTTTGGATGTCCGTGACACTGCCAGCAGAGATGAAACTATGTTGTGTTAAGATTGTATCGCACAGTAGGAGTAGGAGGATCTCATTTAGAATAGTGCATATAATGTTGGTGCCTCTTCTTCTCAATTTAGGGTAGTTTCCACTTTCATGGTTCATTCCGAAGAAATCAGATGGGTTGACTTTGATCTATGTTCAAGACTCAAGAGATTCTGTCAGTGTAGAACACTACCCTTCAGACTAAAGATACTCAGCTCCTTCAGACCTGTCAGTGTGGGACACTCCCTTCAGACTAAAGAGACTCGGTTCCTCCAGCCTGTCAGTGTGGGACACTCCCTTCAGACTAAAGAGACTCAGCTCCTTCAGCCTGTCAGTGTGGGACACTCCCTTCAGACTAAAGAGACTCAGTTCCTTCAGACTAAAGACTTCTTTCAGCCTGTCAGTGTACCTTTGATGGAAAGGGTGCCAGTCTGTCAAAGGATGCTAACCACTGTACCAGAACTGTGCCACCATCTGACTTCTGAACAGTGTAAACTAATTTTCTGAAATAATCTGCTGAAACTTTGTTGCGCCACCTTCTTTGTTGACAGTGTTTTGTCTTTGTCGTATTGGTTTTGCTGGACCTTGGCCATAAGAAAACAAATTTATCCCCCCACCCCAATAGATATAAATCCAAACCTGATTTGCCAGGGATTAAAATTTAAATGAGTCCAAAGTAAAGCAGAGAGACTGATTTGCCTAGGCACCTGGCACGGGGTGGGGGGAGGAGTCCGATTTGAATATTGTCCCTGCAGAGAATCAATTAGATAGGGCCTAGCTAAGCCCAAATGGTTTCCTTGGGGACCGCAGCTAGGTGATCCGAGGGCTGTACAGTCCTGGTAACAGTCCGCGTCTACGCAGCATCCCGGGACGTCGGAGACACTCCCCGCATCCAGAGGGGAGAAGAAGGGTGAGTGGTGACTAAATTAGAGAGGAAAAAAATATCGAGGAGCAAAGTTTCAGAAAAAGTGCAAAGTTTCAGAAACGCTGTGTAATGAGTGACTTATTAGGAAATCCCGATGTTACTGTTTCGAGGTGTGGAAGAAGATTTTGAGGATTATAGGGAAATTTCAGGACATTTTAAAGATTATCAATGTCCAAACCTGCGAGAAATGTAAGCTTTGTTCGTTTGAGAGTCTGGGAACTTTTAAGCGGGTAGGTTTTTTTTTAAGTACCAAGCGAACCGACAGGGCTCAAAAAGAGCGTTTATTTCACTTTAAGCCCGCAATGTGACTTGTTTTGAAGAGGGAGTGGTTGGTTGTTTTATTGGAGTAAGTGGCGACTCCAAAGCCAGGCTCTGCCTTAAGTGAAACTGTACCGGTCAAGCGATGTTGACCCAGGGAGAACCTGATGAGAAAGATGAAAAACGATCAGCTTCTCCTTTATTTTCATGACATCACCTTGCTTTAAGTAACTGCTTATCCAGTTAAAAACAAATCGGTGTCTCTGTGGCTCAGGCTCTGTGCCTGTGGCTGGAAGGGTTTGCCGGTTCAAGTCCCGTGGCTGGCAGAGGAATCCTACTCTGTTGGGCCCCTGAGCAAGACCCTGAACCCCAGCTGCTCCAAGGGTGTCGTATAAATGGCTGACCCTGCGCTCTGACCCCCAGCTTCTCTCTCCCTGCCTGTGTGTCTCATGGAGAGCAAGCTGGGGTCTGTGAAAAGACAAATTCCTAATGCAAGAAATTGAATAGGGCTAATAAAAGTGATCTGATCTTACCAATTCAAGGCCACAGGACCTATTCTGGCAAGCAAAGGGCACTAGGCGGGCTACACTCTGGACAGGACGCCACTCCATCCCAGGTCTTGGTAAATTGATCATGTATTATGTCTTTATTATATTATATTATATATTATATTATATAGTATGTGTTGTGTTTGTCCGGCAAAGCCAAGTTCCCATCTGGGCCACTAAAGTCTGGAACCTAATTGGAAACTACATCTAAATGAAAATCGAAGAAATCTGAAAGGACCTCTTAAGTGTTTCTCTGATTGCAGATTCACCGACCCACAGTGATGGCTAAGAAGATATGCCTCACCTTAATCGTCTCAGGTTAGTGAGTCCTTTTTTCATTTGTGTGGACTAACCCTGAACCTCTGTTTGGAAAGATGATGTTGCTTTACTGCACAGTATTCAAGTTCAAGTTCAAGTTCATTGTCACTATACTCATATACAGGTATATGGTATAACGAAATGCTATTTAGCGAGCTCTCAGACGATACGTAGTACAAAAAAACAACAAATCAATTGTATAATAAAAGAAAGACAGAGACAACAGGCAGTGTGCAAAAACAACAACAGGCAGTGTGCAAAACAACAAAAGGTAACAGGTAATGTGCAAAACAACATCAGATGTACAAAAACATGCATCAACAGAATGAAATAAAAGGATAGAAATTATGGGGAGTGAGCTTTTTGACATGTAAGGTAGAGGTAGATTTTCAATGTGTGTTTGAGTTTTTGGTAAGAAAGAAGGCACTGTGAGGTTCAGATCATAGGTGAGAGGTGAGGTGAGAGTGAGAGAGGCTGGGAGTTTAATAGTTTGATAGTGCAGGGGTAAAAACTGTTTCTGAGTCTGGTAGCCTGGGGCCAAATGCTCCGGTACAGTTTTCCAGATGGTAGAGGGTCATACAGTCTGTAGCTGGGGTCTGTGGGGGTCTTTGATGATGCTTAGAGCTTTCCTCAGGCACCATCTGTCATCAATGTCCTGTATAGATGGGAGGGCAGCCCCAGTATGTGAACAGAACTGTGTCACCAGCTCTCTGTAACTATCTGAAACACAACGACGGTTACTTATCGACAGATACTTTATTGATCCCGTGAGGGGAAATTGCAGTGCGACAGCAGCACAGTCATCACAGCAACAGTGTAATGAAATGATACAACAATACAAAAACACAATCCAATCAGTCCAGTCAGTGAGAAGTGCGCTAAGAAGAGTCGCTCACAGTCCAGAATATACAAAGAGCAAGCCAGAACAGTACACAAAAAAGTTGTATTGCACAATATAAATATATTGTCCCTGGCATGTATTGCACAAAAAACAGTTGTAAACGGGGAAAAAAAAAACTGAGGGAAGCAGAGTTTACTGTTTAGTCCAAAACCAGGTCAGTGTCAGTGCTGCTCCTGCCCAGACACACAGTGGATGAGTGGTACAGTCTGATGGCAGAAGGCATGAATGACCTCCTGTAGCACCCCCTGTCCCACCGCGGGTGGATCAGCCTGTCGCTGAATGTGCTCTTCATTCTCCCAAGCATGTCTTAGAGGGAAAGATGGGAGATGTCCATGATGGCCTGTAAGGTTTTTCCTGGGGCGCACGATCGACCTTTTCGGAGTTCTCCAGTAAAGAGGCAAAGAAATATGTGTGCAGCTTCATTCAAATACACCGTTTGCTCCTGCCTACTTGTTAATTTTATTTAGAATTGGTCACAAATTTATATAGTGTCATAGGGAAAAAAAAAACAGTGAACGGTTATAGACAATTTGCCAAGGTTAATTTATGGCTGGTTTTAAAAAAATGATTATATACAGTATATGTATTGTAATCTCCTCATGTGGGCTTTTTCTCTCCTTTCCAAAATGGACCGGCAGAGATGGAAGATGAAAAGACCTCTGAACTTCGGTGTTGAAAGGGCTGGAGCTTACAATCAGTCCCAATACAGTCAGTCCAGGGGTCTGTGTCCCCGGTCCAGTTAGTCCAGGCGGTCTGTGACCTCTGGTCCAGTCAGTCAAGGAGGTCCGTGACCCCGGTCCAATTAGTCCAGGGATCTGTGACTCTGGTCCAGTTAGTTCAGGGGTCTGTGTCCCCGGTCCAGTCAGTCCAGGGGTCTGTGACTCTGTTCCAGTTAGTCTAGGAGCCGGTGTCTCTGGTCCAGTCAGTCCAGGGGTCTGTGACTCTGGTCCAGTCATTCCAGGGATCTGTGCCACCAGTCCAGTTAGTCCAGGGCTCTATGACTCTGGTCCAGTCAGTGCAGGGCTCTCTGATCCTGACCCAGGGAGAGCTCAGGTCTAGTAAATCTTACAGGTCACCCTGAATCGCCAGTTTTATTGATGTTTGCTCCCAATGATCCCTTAGTTACTTTATTGAACAGACCACCTGTTTAATCGATCATAGTCCAGGTGATCCAGGCCTTTATTAATTGATCAAAGCACTGTTATTTACTCCTGGTCCTGGAGTGTGACAGGTAAATTTATGAGTGAGAGCCTTATAACAGTGCCAATTGAGTCTAATTGCATTTAGAGTGTATTCAAACCATTAAGAGTCCAGGAAAGGACATCAATATGCCCTTTGATTATTTGCAGGCTCCCTTTAAAACCCACTGGGAAAGGTTCAAGATGCTTCTAAATCTGGAGGTCTCAGTCCTGGTCCAAATCCAGGTATTAAGAGCCTAGGATGGAATAAAGATTAAAAGATACAAAAGCCCTCCAGGCTCAGAAATCAAATCAAATCAAATCAAAGTTTATTTATCAGATGCACAACAAAATGGCATGCAGCAGCAGTAGTTGCTGGCAATGAATTGTCTTTTTCTGCGAGCTCACAAAAACCACAAGAATCACAGAAATCACAAAATTCACAAAATCACAAAATTGAGGTTACATTTTTTTAAATGGAATAAAACTCAATATGAGTAGAGCTGCTATGTGTCCATGGTGTATGCAATATATACAAGTAGTGCAGTTATGCTGAATACAGTGAAAACTGTGTGTCCATGTAGCCATTACAGGTGATTTGCTAAAGGAGCTGCAGGTTGGCTATTTAGCAGTCTAAAGTCTCAACAGTGAATAACAGTCTTATAGTCTCAAAAGTGAATATCAGAGCTCTGTGGCCAGGATTGGCCCTTCATTCCATGTTATCTTCATATTTCCACAGCCTTTCCTTTACTTATGTGCTTTGTGAGGAGACTGTTCAAGACTTTTTTCTGTTGGGGACACAGTCTCTTTCTGCAGGATCAAGATGGCTAAAGTCTCATAAGCACTTGGCTCACCAATGACTGGAGTGGTTGCACCCTGGATTCAGTTCTGCTGTCTGCTGTCTGGAGTTGGTATGTGCCTCCAGTTCATGTGTGTTTCTTATAGGTTTGCCCCGGTTTCTTCCCATAGTCCAAAGCCATGCTGGTGGGTTAATTGGCTTCTGGGAAAATTGGCCCTGGTGTGAGTGTGGGCATATCTGTGCCCTGCAATAGGCTGGTGTCCCTGTGTTAACATAGTCATTCATCTGTCCTGCCTTGTGCCTGTGGCTTATGGCTCGCTCACATTGTTTCGAGGATGCAAACGACGCATCAGCATAAACACCTGTCTTTTCCCCGAGTATCCTCCCTGAGTTTTGCGTTGAAAGTTTGTTTTTCCTGCCGGCACGCCAGAACCCCACACTTAGACATGATCTGTCAGGTGTTTTTGATTTAAATCATTTGAATTTCATTTGCTGCCCGCTTCTCGGCCTCCGCTAATCCCGCTGTATCACCTGCGATCGTCTGCAGTCTGGATCTGAGCAAAGTACAGAAATGACCAGGGGGCCGATTGCTCATCAAAGAACCTGTGGCCACCAGCCTACCAACTCGGAGGTTGTACCTCCTTAGATAGATAGATACTTTATTGATCCCGTGAGGGAAAGTGCAGCGCAACAGCAGCTTTACACAGACAACACAGCCACAGTGTAACGAATGATACAATAATATTAAAAATAATAATACAATACATACAATACAATCAGTACAGTGAGGGGTGCACTAAAAGAGTTACTCACAGTCCGGACACACAAAGAACAAACTAGAACAGAACAGTACGCAGAAAAATCGTATCACACATATGAAAATAAATATAGATCTAAATATAGATATAGATATAAATATAAATGTATTGCACGGGTCCCTGGCATATATTGCACAAAAAACGGTTGTAAACGGGAAAAGAAAAGAAGAGAACAGATGTAGCAGTAGATGTGTAGATGCGTTCAGTCCAGAAATAGGTCACTGTCAATGTTTCCTCTGCCCAGACGCAAGGTGGATGCGTTGTACAGTCTTATGGCAGAAGGCAAGAATGACCTCCTGTAGCGCTCCCTGTCGCACCGTCGATGAATCAGTCTATTGCTGAACATGCTCTTCATTTCTACAAGCCTGTCATAGAGGGGATGGGAGATGTTGTCCAAGATGGCCTCTAGTTTGGACACCATTCTCCTCTCAGCCACTACCTCCAAGGGATCCAGGTCAGACCCAATGACAGAGCTTGCTCTCCTGATGAGCTTGTTCTGCCTTTTAGAATCCACAGCTCTAATCCCAGGGCCCAAGCATACCACTGCGTAGAAAATGGCGCTCGCCACCACCGACTGATAGAACAAATGTAGCATCTTACTACATACATTGAAGGACCTGAGCCTCCTCAAGAAGTAAAGCCGGCTCTGTCCCTTCTTATAGATGGCCTCGATGTTCTTAGACCATTCCAGTCTATCGTCGATGTGCACTCCCAGGTACTTGTACGAGTCCACCATCTCCACGCCACTCCCATGGATGTAGATAGGAGTAGGTTTGACCTTTTTCCTCCTGAAATCTACCACCAGTTCCTTTGTCTTTGTTACATTTAGTTCCAAGTGGTTCAACCCGAAGTTCAAAGTCCGAAGTATAGAGAGTGAAGAGGAATGGAGAAAGAACTGTCCCTTGAGGTACCCCTGTGTTACTCACTACCTGTTCAGACACACAGTTCTGAAGTCTCACAGACTGTGGTCTGCCTGTCAGGTAGTCAGTGATCCACGAGGTCATGGAGGCATCGACTTGCATATCCTCCAGCTTCCTCCTTAGAAGTAAGGGCTGGATGGTATTGAAGGCACTGGAGAAGTCTAAAAACATGATCCTTACAGTGTTGCCAGCCCTGTCCAGGTGTGAGTAGGCCCTTTGCAGCATGTAGATGATCACATCCTCCACACCAACACTAGGCTGGTAGGCGAACTGTAGGGTGTCCAGTGATGAGCTGACCAAGGGGTCTCAGGTGGGATAAGACCAACCTCTCCAGTGTCTTCATGACGTGAGAAGTCAGTTCAACTGGTCTGTAGTCGTTGAGGACAGAGGGGCGCCCTTTCTTTGGTACCGGGACCAGGCATGTCTTCCAGAGCACCGGGACACTCTCCAAGCGCAGGGTCAGGTTGAATAGTCGCTGGAGCACTCCGCTCAGCTGATCAACACAGGCCCTCAGAACTCTGGGACAGATGTTATCTGGCCCTGTGGCCTTACCCTGGTGCAGCCTCTTCAGCTCCTTCTTCACCTGGTCAGCTGTGATGGTCAGCCTGGCCTGGGGGATGGTGCTCATAGGGCTTTCAGTGCTGCAGGTGTTAATGGCGGAGGTGTTGGAGTGGCAGCTGTGGGGGATGGGTGGGTGAGTAGCTGTCGGGGGTTGTAGCTGTAGGCGGCCATGTTTGTGGGGGGATGGAGGAGGTGTTAGGCAGTCGCAGCTGTGAAGGGTTAGGGAGCGTGTGGCTGTGGGGGGATGGGTGTTGAGCCACAGAGCACCCAGAATCAAACCTGTTAAAGAACTGGTTCAACTCGTTGGCCATCTCCAGGTTCCCCTCTCTTGCACCCCCAGCCTGTTTGAAGCCAGTGATCTCTCTCATGCTGATCCATACATCCCTTACCCTATTCCTTTGCAGCTTGTCCTCTACCTTCCTCCTGTAGGCGTCCTTGCTCTCTCTTAACTTCTGCTTTAGCTCCCTCTGTACACGCTTGACCTCTTCTTTATCCCCCCTCCTAAAGGCTCTCTTCTTGTCATTCAGAAGAGCCTTCAGGTCGCTGGTGATCCAGGGTTTGTTATTGGAAAAGCAGTGTACGTCTTTGGTGGGGATGGTGTTGTCTACGCAGAAGTTAATGTAGTCAGTGACACAGTCCACCATGATGTCTATGTTGTCCCCATGTGGTTCGCACAGCACATCCCAGTCGGTGGCCTCCAAAGCACCACGTAGATCCTCCATAGCCTCTTGAGACCATCTCCTCACAGTTCTCATGGTCGCAGGTTGGCGCTGGACAATAGGCGTGTATAGTGGTGTAAGCAAGACAAGGTTGTGATCTGATCTGCCAAGGGGGGGAAGGGCTGTGGAACTATATGCATCCTTAGCATTGGCATATAATAAGTCCAGTTTTTTGTTTTCTCTGGTCGGGCACTTAACAAATTGGTGGAAAGTAGGCAAAGTGGTGGAAATAGATACGTGGTTAAAGTCCCCTGAAATAGCTATAAAAGCGCTAGGGTGCTTTGTTTGTAGCCTGGCTGTGACTGTGTTTATGACGTCACACGCTACCTCTGCGTTTGCCGTAGGTGGAATGTAAACAACAACAAAGATGGCGCATGTAAACTCCCGCGGTGTCCGGGTTACAGACGCGCTCCTTAAAATGAGTATGTCCACCATCTGTTGTTGACAAGCACCACGAGCCCCCCTCCTTTCCTCTTACCGCTCTCGGTGTTTCTGTCCGCCCGCACCGTCTGAAAGCCGCCAATGGTAATGTTTGAGTCCGGAATAAGTTCCTGCAGCCACGTATCGGTGAAACACATGATACTGCATTCATGATACTCCCTCTGGCTTCTCACCAATGCTCCCAGTTCGTCCATCTTGTTCGCTAAGGACCTCACATTTCCCAGGATGATCGAAGGAAGGTAGGGTTTAAATCTCCTTCTCTTCGCCTTTGCATCCCGATAGAAACAGAGGTCCGAGTATCAGAAAAAACGAGAAAAGCATCTCAGCTTTCTAGTATCCATCATGTTGTGATCGCAAATTTAGTTGCCGGCAAAGGTATGAGGAAAAAACACTAACACACTAGCATTAACTAACTGAAAGGAACAAAAAGACAACAAAAAGACACAGAGCTGCTGTAGCAGGCTGCCACTAACACGGCGCCATGTTAGACTGATTATCACCTGGTCTTGTTGATGCCGTTGCTTTGTGCCAATGAATCGTTCCGCCTGACTTTGATATCAGCGGTGCTCTTGATTATATGATATTCCATCCTCCCACCTGTTCCACCTCATGCAGTTCAGGGTGGTGGGACAGCCAGAGCTTATTCCAGTAAACAGCAGGCACAAGGAGTGGTACTCCATCACACTGGCACTAACTCTCCCAGACGTCAGTGAACATACCAGCATGCCTTTCGACTGGGGAGCAGACTGGAGCACCCTAGAGGAAACCCAACGTGAGCACAGTGTCGAATATACAAACCAGACCAGAAGCAGAGCTGAACCCAGCATCCCAACGCTGAGAAACTGCAGTCCAAAAGCCCCTGTGCCACTTCACAGTGCATTGGCAGACCCATTTGAAATCCTCCCCCAGGGAAGACAAAACCACTCAAAACGACAGCCACAAATGTCGGGTTGAGAAGTGCCGGGCCATTCCCCGACCGGATTTGCTTCTCCGACGCGTTGGCACGTCGTGCGCAGGCTTGGCCAGGCATCGCGAGCTGGTCACCCCTGCTCCTAAGCCTCAACCCTGCCTCCTGTGTTTCAGGCCTCTGGGAGTTGGTCTCACCTCACCGCTACCACTTCGTGAGCAAGCGCAGGACGTGGGCGGGGGCTCGGGCATACTGCAGGGGCCAGTACACGGACATGGCTACCGTGAGTGGGCCAGCCGACCTGGAGCAGCTCCTTGCCACCGCCGAGCCGGTCACGGGCTGCGCCTGGACCGGCCTGTACTATGTCTGGGACCTGTGGCAGTGGTCCCTCGGGGGGGGCTACCTCTACGGCGTGGGGAGGTCTGCTTTTACCAGCTGGCGTGCGGGAGAACCAAACAACTACGGCGGCAAGGAGAACTGCGTGGCGATGGTCGGCGGCGGGTTGTAGGCAGATCGCCCTTGCAGTTTCACGAGCTATTCCGTTTGCTATCAAGGTAAATGGCCCCTGAGTCTTTTACGGCCTTTTACGGTCTTTCTCACGCGACTCCTGCATGTGAAGGTGGTGGAGGGAGGGGGGGGCTTGGGAGTAATTCCTCCTTATGAAATTCCCCATTGTTCTCGGAATTGAATCCTTTGAGTGGCTCTTGGGCTGATGGGATGGCGGCACCGGGGCCCTGGGTTCAAATCCTGGGGTGGCGAGGTGGAGTTTGCATGTTCTCCCCTTGTGCGTGGGGGTTTCCTCCAGGTGCTCCAGTGTCCTCCCACAGTCCAAAGACGCTCTGGTGAGTGAATTGGCTGCTGGGAATGTTTGGCCCTGGTGTGACTGTATGAGGTGCTTGTGCCTCCGTGCAGTGGACTGGCGTCCCATCCAGGTGGTATCCTGCCTGTTGCTTGCCGAGGCTGCTCCGCGACCCTCAACCCGACTACTGACTGGGGTTCACTTCTTCAGGGGGGGAAGGCGCAGCCGATCAATACTTCCTGGTGGCTGAGGCCAAGAACTGGACAGAAGCCCTGACGTTTTGCAGAGAACATTACACCGACCTGACCCGGGTGAGGAGCCAGAGCGAGAATGAGTTAGTAAGAGTTACGGCCGGAGGCAGGGAGGTCTGGATCGGACTGTTCACCGAGCCCTGGAAGTGGTCCGATGGGGACGTCTCCACTTTCCGCCCCTGGCACGTGGGCAAGCCCAACAATTATGGCGGCATTGAGAGCTGTGGCGCCGTGAATCTTCAGGGGAGTGCGAGAGGCTCCTGGAATGACTATAATTGCAACACCACCTACGCTTTCTTCTGCTACAGTGGTAAGTTATCGCGGTGCCACTTCGACAGCCTTATGGGGGTAACCTTGCGGGGAACATCGCCTTCACTTTGCTATTCCACGACCGCTTGTCCAGTTCGCACTTGTGGTGGCCCAGAGTCGGTCCCAGGGTGCACTGGGTGCAGTGGTTAGCATTGCTGCCTCGTAGTGCCTGAGCTCTGGGTTCAGTATCTGGGCTGTTGTCTGCATGGAGTTTGAATGTTCTCCTTGTCTTTGCGTGGGTTTTCTCCTGCAGTACGAAGACATGCTGGTAGGTTTTGAATCGGCTCCTGGGAAAATGAGCTGTGGTGTGTGCCCTGTGACGGACTGGCATTACTGCCAGGGTTAACCCTGCCTTGCACCTGTTGCTTGCTGGGATAGACTCTGGAGCCACCTTCAGAGCACCAGTCTTTTGTAATATTGTAAGTGATGTTTTGACGTCCTTGACCATATAACTGTCCCTCAGACCAGGCAGGGTGAATCACTTAATGCTACTTCAGAATGGGGTTTGCCTCTTTTTTTGTCTTCTATGCTGTTTTCATCCTTTCCTCCACAGGGAAGAGAGTGGTGCTGAGAGTAAGGATATTAATGGACTCGGAAGTGAATCCTAATGACCCAGATGTTAAAGAGTGGCTTCTGGTCCAGGTATAGGAAATCGACTACTAGATTGTGTCAGTGTGCATAGGTGGCTTGCGATATTCCAGGCTCCTCGTAAAGAAGAAACTAAGCAAATCATACTGTTGGAGCTGCAGTAGACAAAAAAGATCATCCAGTCAATGCTATGCATAATGAGCCACACATTGCTTTGTTATACAGAAATCAGAAATACACTCAATCATAATGGTTGTCACACATTGCACGCAGTGGGTTCCTACCAATATGAATCATTATTGGGGATTTTTTTTGGTTAAAAAGCAGCATTTTAGGAATTCAGGAAACAATCAGATGAATATAAAGGGATAGTGTACTTATTATTGTAGTGTTACCTCACCTGGCTGGGGAAATCATTTGTGAAGAATGAGCCAGGGAGGCAGTTGCAAGGGTCAAGATAGGATGGAGGGAGGGGAGCAAGAGAAGATTAGCGCAGAGCTGTGGACAGACTGGGAGTATTTATAAACTGGGGAGTGGAAGTGATTAATAAACACAATACAAAACAAACAGAAGAAATTACTATTATCTTCCTTTTGGCATTTTGAATTAAGGGAGCATATGAATAGGCCCAAAAGTGCAGGGTAGAGTTATAGAGTTAATAAGGGCTTTAAACTAGAATATAAGAGAGAGAATACTGGAGATCATAGTTGCAGTTATATCGAAGCGCTGACCTTTCCCTTGCTGGCTTTGTTTATTTTATCATGCCTGCTCACGTTGGATTGCTCAAAGACCCTTCCGAGTAACCACAGCAACCGACGTGGCCACCTGTCAGTCACCTGGTTGCCGTGACAGTGCAATTGGGTGGAAGATCAGTTCCACCTGCTCACAGTCAGCCCTCCACTCGCTCAGTGTTAGGGAGTTCAGGCTTGAGCCTTGGTGTTCCTTAGTCAAGTTTTCCTTGATTCTTTGACCCCATTTCCCTCGACCTTGCTCTTGGATTGCCCTTGTGTTTGCTCCTTGGCGTCGAAGATTTCTCGCCTCGACTTCGTCTCTTAGCTGCTTCGCTTGGGTATCTATCGGCTCCGGGCTTTGCTTGCTTTCGACGTCACCTATCTGGCTGCCTCCCTGCTTCATTCTGCAACTTTGAATCCCACTACGTCCCACGTTTTCCAGAGCGCTCACTCCAGCTGCCACCTCCCACTACAGACCACTATCACCCACCACAGGCGCTGTCTGCTGCTGCTTCCCTGTTTCGCCCGGCGATCGCGTCCTCCCTGCCGCGACAAGACCGCGGCTCTCGTTCAGGAAGACGTACCGGGCCCTGATTTCTGACCCGGGCTGCTGTGGTACTGTCCCCTCCACAGGTGACGAGAGAGCTGTCCAGGCACACCGAGCTGGGCAACACCAGCCTGCGCTGGGGCCAGGAGGACAATGGCGTGGTGTTTTCGAAAGACAAGGAGGAAGATGGTGAGATGCTTAAGCAGCACAGCCTTGGCGACGCGCATTCTGAACGCCAGGAACTTCATCGGTGATGTCTTTGCTCCACAGGGCAGTGCCACCCTATGGGAGACTGAGTGTCGGAGGATCAGTCTGCACAGGATTCCTCTGTGAAACACTGGCGACTGGCCACTGGCGACAGACCGACGTCTAAGAATAATGCAAGCTTCAAATACCGTAGCATTTATATTAAGGTTCAATATATATGGATATAGTATAATATTTTCTCTATGAGTGGTTCTCTGTTTAAACATCAAGGTCTGGTCTCAGTACAGTGAAAATGCATTGAGAGTTGTTTAATGAATATATATATATATATTATCACATTTAAATGTAGTAGTAGTATTCAGGTCCAAGGAAATACTTTTTGAGAATTGTTTGCTTTGGCAATCACTGGTGTATTTTTCCTCTCACGTATGTTTGGAAGGGAACATTCGATCAGCCTTACTGGGCAACTTGACTTTCTGACCAGCTGCTCAAAAGTTGGATTTCAAAAGTTTTAAGGAGAATAAAAATGGTTGGTTAGTTGATGGTTGATGACATTGAAACCACAGATCAGAACAGGTGGACTTACAGTAAGTGGAATATGATTAAACGTCAGATTTTCAATTTTGACAGTTTAGAGACTAACAATAGACTAAACAGATTATGAACATCTATTCTACACAGGGGGACGTAGTGGGATCTTTGTAAATTATTCCATGTATTATAAGTACATGTGTACAGAACAAACACTGAGCTCTAATAAGCTGAATTGTCTATTGGTATCATTAACGTTTCATATGTTCTTAAGTAATTTGATTTGTTATAAATAATAATAATTGCTTACACTTATATAGCGCTTTTGTGGACTCTCCACTCAAAGCTCTTTACAGGTTAATGGGGATCCCCTCCACCCCCTTGTGAGCAGGGTGACAGCTGATCCACTGTGAGAGCGGAGGGAGTGTCTCCCTCTACTGCACGGACACCGGAATTCCGGGATTAAGCCGCACTTCCTTAGTGACCGTTGCTATGCACGACTTTCGTTTTTTTTTATTGCAACAGCAAAAATTTATACCGTACAAACAAGAGTACATATAACATATAACACCAATAACACCGTCAGGGGCTACATACTGTAATACAATTGCACTTGACCAAAAAAAAGACTAAACAAGGTAAAAAAAAGATAAGGTCCACACAACTCTCACATTCTTACATTTAGAAATACTGTATTGTAGATAACGCCCTCATGCCTATTTTAAACTTTTCAAACATGTGTCTCAGACCATTTCATTTAATCAATATAAGAAAGTGTAGTATTAATGATTTAAAAGGAACATACTTCAAGGAACTTCTTGAAGGAGACATACTGTATATATCTGTGCATACTCAGGGTTATAGTGCTACTTAATCACGCTGGCATGTATGGAATAAATAGTGGATTATAGTGACCATGCAGCTTGGTGTCGGTCACCAGAGTAATTAAACATAGCAGTAATTGCCTTCGTTCCTAACAAGGCTGTCAAGAAAGGATCGAGGCTGTCAGGGTTGTATAAATCTTGAATATACCTGCTCAATATCTGGAACTGCAGTCGACTTTCATGAGCGTAAGACATCATCCAAACTAGGTACTGTGTAATCATCGTGGTCGTAGCTCCTCTGTCATCCAATGGAAGCACAAGGCACCCGCGTTCAAGTCTTTTGTGAGATCATGTGCATGCATCCAGGATGGATAGTGGTGTACCCTGCTAGTCCAATAAGGGACACACACACACACGGAAGAATATGCAGACTCCACCCTGACAGCACTCTGGGTCTGGAATTGAACCCGGGGCCTCTGCAGTACGAGGCAGCCAAGCAAAACCACTGAGCCACAGAGCTGTCCCCCAGGTACTCCATATATATCAAATAAGGAGTCTCAGAGGCTCCTTAACACAATTCTAGCTCCTTAACCTGAAGCACTGGACAATAATGAGACAGGCCAATTTCTATAAAATAAAATAAAAAGCAAACTCGAACTAAATCTCTTCCTACAAAGTGGATGTCCAAAAGCAAACAGAGTTTTAAAAAATGCATCACCATCTAGGACTACAACACCATGCTTTGACACCCCCAGGGTGGTAGAAACATTCACCACATAATTACACTGTAATCAGACTTCCTGCGGTTTCAATGTGAAATATACATCTTTCAGCTCAAACGTGTTCTTGCTCTGTGGTGTTGTCATTGGAAGCTTATTAATATTCGTGTCCAGCATTCATGTTCCATGCGCCTGAAGTGTGTTGCCATCTTAAACAGCTTAATAATAAAAATTAATAATAATCCCTTACATTTATATAGTGCTTTTCTGGACACTCCACTCAAAGCACTTTACAGGTTAATGGGGATCCCCTCCAGCCCCACCTGGATGATGCTCCAGTCCGCTCAGCACACAGCAGCTCTCAGTGGGAAGGAGAGCAGAGGGATGAAGCCAGTTCAGAGATGGGGATAATTAGGAGGCTGTGACTGGTAAAGACCAGGGGGGGATTAGACCAGGACACTGGGGAAACACCCCTACTCTTTTCGAGAAACACCCTGGGATTGTTGATGACCACAGAGAGTCAGGACCTCGGTTTTACGTCTCATCCGAAGGACGGCGCCTGTTTACAGTCTAGTGTCCCCATCACTATACTGGGGCATTAGGACCCACACAGACTGCAGGGTGAGCGCCCCCTGCTGGCCACACTAACACCTCTCCCAGCAGTACCTCAGCTTTCCCAGGAGGTCTCCCATCCAAGTACTGACCAGTTGCGAGTTGCAGGGTGATATGGCTACTGGCTATCCAGCCTGCGTACTTTAAAAATCTTAAAATCTTTTTTAAAAATCTGCGGCCGGCAGAGGAATCCTACTCCTTTGGGCCCCTGAGCAAGGCCCTTAACCCCAACTGCTCCAGGGGTGCTGTACAATGGCTGACCCTGCACTCTGACCCCCAGCTTCTCTCCCTGTCTGTGTGTCTCATGGAGAGCAAGCTGGGGTCTGTGAAAAGACTTTGTGAAGACAGTGGTAAAAATGGCACACAGCACAGCTTCTTCTGGTGCAAGATGACTACAGCCCCTGCTGCCATCACACACAGAAGTGCCAGAATCACCCTGACATGCAGTCTGGAATCCAGGTGGTTAGAGTTCAGACATGCGGCATAATCTGTTATAGAGACAATAAAAGTTTCAGACGTTACCTGCTGCATAACAAAAATAATGTGACTCTGTTATCACCCTAGTGTGTGATACAGTATAATACACACTGATCTGCTCCAGACTCGCCTGTGTGTGATACAGTATAATACACACTGATCTGCTCCAGACTCACCCCAGTGTGTGATACAGTATAATACACACTGATCTGCTCCAGACTCACCCGTGTGTGATATAGTATAATACACACTGATCTGCTCCTGTATCACCCCTGTATGTGATACAGTATAATACACACTGATCTGCTCCAGACTCACCCCTGTATGTGATACAGTATAATACACACTGATCTGCTCCAGACTCACCCCAGTGTGTGATACAGTATAATACACACTGATCTGCTCCACTCTCACCCCCGTGTGTGATATAGTATAACACACACTGATCTGCTCCAGACACTTACCCCAGCTCAGCGTGACGCTGTGGTTGGAGCTGTGATGAGTGACAGTACAGCTGTATTCCTCGATCTTACTCTCTCAGATCTCCACACTCTTCCTCAGCTGTCTCCATTGGGTCTGAGCCCACTGGACCACACGTCCTCTCCCTCGGTCTCTCCAGGCCTGGACAAACTGACCTCTATGACTCTAGGACTGAAGCCCCAGTGACCAGACAGGACAGGGAACAGCTCTGTGTGTCTCCCAGATGCTCGGAAGAGACAAACACCTGAGGAGAGACTGAGAGGGAGACCAGAAGCAATGTTAACACACTGAGAATTAGTGTGGACACTGTGCAAGGTGAGGCGACATCGCTGCACAGACAAAATATTGTGTGGCTCCTTTCTGCAAACCTTTACAACCAAAACATGTCAGTATTAGACAATTATACAAATCAAACACATTTTCTCTTTGTCTGTTCCTCAGGCTAAGAAAGGAGATCACAGTAGAACTGGAGCACTGCAGACAGGTCCTATTCACACAGGATCACACAAGCTTCACATTCACACAGACACAGACACACACTCACACACGAGCCAATTTCCCATAAGCCAATTTACCCACCAGCAAGTGGGAGGAAACCCACACAAACATGAGGTGAACATGCAAACTCCACACAGACAGCACCCCAGAAACTGCACTGTGCCACCCACTCCTCTGCACATGGGGGAACTTCTTGTGTAGAGCTTCTAGGTGCATTTGTCTCATATTGTATCTGATATCTCTCTGTCTCACCTTTGTGTGGTTTTTGTGTTTCTTTCTGTACTGCAGGAATCTCTTCAGTGTTTCCATACAGTCAGTCTCCAGGAAGAATCTGGTATACTGGTTTTTAATCTTGTTCTGGTTCCAGTCCCTTTGAGTGCCCTCTGCCTCCAGGGAACTTGCTCTCCAGGTCATGTTGTCCACCTCAAAGGACAGGAAGTCTTGTCCATTGAAGCTGTAGTGATCAAACAGAGCCACACTCCCATCATCCTCCAGTCTACAGCCTTGCCACCTCTGGAGCGCATCTGGAGAGAGAGACCGAGGACACTGACACAGCCAGAGAGACCAGGGACAGTGACACACACAGAGAGACCAAGGACAGTGACACACACACACAGAGACTGGGGACAGTGACACACATAGAGAGACCTGGGACACTGACACACACAAAGAGACCGGGGACAGTGACATCCATTTTCTAACAGCTGTATCCAGTCCAGGGTCACAGGGGGGAGCTGGAGTCTATCCCAGCAAGCAACAGGCACAGGGCAGGGTTCACCCTGGACAGGACAGCAGTCCATCACAGGACACGCACACACACACCCTAGACAGGGCACCAGTCCATCACAGGACACACACACTCACACACCCTGGACAGGACACCAGTCCATCACAGGACACACACACACACACACACACACACACACACACACACACACACACACACACACACACACACACACACACACACACACACACACACACCCTGGACAGGACACCAGTCCATCACAGGACACACACACTCACACACCCTGGACAGGACACCAGTCCATCACAGGACACACACACACACACACACACACACACACACCCTGGACAGGGCACCAGTCCATCACAGGACACACACACACCCTGGACGGAGCACCAGTCCATCACAGGACACACACATATACACACACACCAAGAAGTCAATTAACCCCCCAGCCTGTCTCTGGACTGGGAGGAAACTGGAGCACCAGGAGGAAACCCCCACAAACACAGTTCAGAACTCCACACAGACAGCACCCCAGGTTCTGAACTGATCCCAGGGCAGGAATAACAACCACTGAGCCTCCCCCAGACATCTATACCTTTTATTTGTACGGAAAGTATTATATATAGAGACATGTAAATATCACTTCTCGAACCTGTTGTTTCCAGCTTCCTGTAAAGTCGTGTGGAAAGTTATTTATTTCTGATACGAAGTAGGAGTGAAACTCCGAAGTAATGAAGACAGAAGTCGGTTCAACGACAAAAGGAGTCAGGCGCCTCTGAAGTCCGCCTACGCGTCAGAAACTGGTGCGCGTTTATGCCCTGGGCCGTTGTCATTGTTTTATTCGGTTATGCAGTTTAAAATATTTTTAAGTTAAAGAGAGCTCTACTTCCGTCTCTGAACAGGTTTACGATGATGATACACGCGTTTCCTTGTTCTCTGACTGGCCATGCGGCGGCCATGTGACGAGGAAACGGGAGAGAGCAGGATGAAAATGAAAGAGAGAGAGAGACGGTGGAAATGTGACAGTTAAAATAAACTGCCAGAAGAGAATAACCGTCTCCGTCCCGTCCCTCTCCCTGCAGGCGGAGTGTTTAGTCACCGCCGACCTCTCGTACCCTACAGCAGTTAGTGAACAGGGCACTAGGTACTACTGAGCTTCCGTCCGGACTAAGCCCGGAGAGGACGGTGGTTCACTCACCCGTGGGGCAGCCCGGACCCGGATTCCCGTCTCGGGTTTGACAGCCCGTCTCCTGCGGAGCCGGAGCGGACTGGCGATGCGTACACCGGTCAGGCAGCAGTTTAATCGGAGGTTGTAATCGTGGGGGGGGGAATTTAACCTTACGAGAGTTTCTTCTGTTACATTTTTTTTTTCTGTTAGGGAAATTCATATTACAGGATAATGTAAATTTACTATGTAAGGCGTTTAAAGGTCGAGGAGAGGTTGGGAAAGCCCCTGAAACCCAGCGCTGGAAACGTTGTCCGTCTCCACTAGGTATAGAATGCGCTCTTTACACGTCATTCACAGGCGTCACGTTACTCGGGCAACGGAGGTACGCTTATCCTCGGTGGGCAAGTTGATGTAATTCAGTAAAGCTGGAAAAGATACTCAGACACGTTAATTTATCACCTGCATATATTAACAAAGTTATTTTAGATGGACTTGCAGAACTATACTGTAGCTGCGTCGGCATGCGTAGGCTGCAAAGGAACAAGTAAAAGGTTATTCCATGCCTTCTTCAGTTGTTAGAAAGACAGGGCAGTATGCAAAGATAATTTTCTTTTTATCTTTGCTTACTGCAGTTTATCTTTGATGACAACATCAAAGACATTAAGGAATTCTTACAGCTAACAGCTCCACATCAACTTCCTTTTATAACTAACCTCATCAGATCTCTCAACTCCCAACTCTTCCAGTTTCTCACTTCAGAGAACGATAAAAAACTCAATCATCCTCTACAGAGAAAAACCATCAACACCCCTACCACCTCCACCAATCCTAACCTTGTTGTTACTGTACCCTCTGACCTTTCCCTTTCACCCCTTTGCATCCTCAGCTAACATATTTTAATATTACAACACAATTACAATAGATTGTACAGTATTTACAGTTTAAAATTAAGGTAAATATGTCAAAATATTAAAATCCAACTGCACAGTGCTAACAAAACAATGCTTGTCAAGTTCTCAAACAAATCTGCATTGTATTTTTAAAATATTTCAGCAGAGGATGTGACGGGAGTATAAATGACGATTCAACGATCATTTTTCTTGGGTGAATATGGTTTTCTGGGGAGTTGCGATGTTGGGCATTATTGGACATTTTTGACACGTGTTGAACAGTCGCATTTCCTACAAATATTAAAATAGCTATGGTTTAGCTCAAAAATCCAATCGACCGATGCGAAAACAATGTTTACATCGCAAAAGAAACCCGACCCTGGGTGGACTTGAACCACCAACCTTTTGGATAACAACCGAACACGCTAACCGATTGTGCCACAGAGACTGACTGGTGGAATATTTTCTCGAATCAAAAAAAAAATCTCTTACCGTTCTTTTTGCCGGCCGGTAATATTTCTTCTGCACTGATAACCAAGAACTGAATTTCATGTTTCGCAAGCTGTGTGAATTTAATCAAAAACAAGTTTTCCAGAAAGGAAATGAACACATGCATTTAACGAAATCAAGCCCTTTTGTGAGTGCCCAAAATGGTACGTTCTGTACTACAAGATAGGAAGAAATACACAGCTGGGATTCAAACCGCAGTTCTTTTGTTTAATAAAGAGGGACTTTAACCAACAGGAATCCCTGGTGAGAAGATACACGGATCCTGTGCAGACGCAGGCACGGGTGATAGATGAGGCAAGCGAACAAACCAGAACGAGAGGCAAGGTCGTAGTCAAAAGGCGAAAGGCAAGTCGTAATTAAGGAAGTTCACCGGTAGCAGACAGTCCGAGTCGAGAGGCGAGGTGCAAAGTCGAAAAGGCAGAAGGGGAATCCAAAATCCAGAATAAACGAGGTACGGGGAAAAACGCCAGGTAGAGCTCTCAAGGAGTAGACGCAATACCGAGCAGTGGGAAGCAGGTGAAGATGGTTTAAATAGCAGTGCGCACCGCAATGAGTGTGCGCAGGTGGTTTAACTCGTGCGGCGGCGTTTGTTAATAATCACCCGCTGCTGGGGCTGATTAGCTCGCTTACGCTTTGGTCTTGACTGCCTGGTGGTCGTGACACAACTAAGCTACGGTGACATGACATCCAACCCCTTTTACAGCCACTTGGACACATCGCTCTGAGACATCTGCATTCAGAAAGCGCTGAACCTGCTCTCAGAGCAAATGGCCTCTTTTACATACAGTAGCAGCCCCGACAACGAGAAACTAAGAGAATTGGCTTTTATCTGGCATTTTTCATGTCCAATGCGTTTGACATCTCCCAAGGGCAACAGAGTTCTTTTGCAACACTATTTCTTCTTCTTTTTTATTTCTGTCCGCTTTGATAAAAAATGAGAAATCGTGCAAGGGAAAAATGTCTTTTTTTCATAGAGAAAACGTGGACCGGGAAATGTTGTGTTGAGAAGAAGTGATTTAACATGATACGTGACCTGATTTATAGGAGCAAATGCTCACCCAGCAAGGTCTGGAGAAGTTGAAGAGTCTGGTGGATGTGATAAATATACGGTGTTGTGGAAGAAAACAGTCTTTCTTTGAATTCTCAATCAATTGGAATTTCAGTGCGAAACATAAACCCTTTGTCTGATTTAAAGAGATTATATTTTAAAACTCATAAAAAATCAGAAAACACATGTTTCTCACTTTGAAATTTTAGACAGGGCGTTATATTACTAGTAGCGACGCTGAGCACACTATGGGGGAATTCAGGTTATGTGAAATACCAGCAGTTTAATAAATAACACATCTGATTTTAGATCATAAGATTGTAGGTTCGACTTCTACCTTGCTTGTGTAAATTTTATTCAAGCTCCTCAGTAATAGATGTCTATTATGTAATGAACCGCACCTGAAAGCAAACATTGGGTCTGTTTCCTCTGTTTTCCAGCATGAAATAGCAAAGCGTTACAAAAAGTACCTGCTAATGTCCAATAGCGTTTTTTTTTCAAATTACATTTTCAGGCTTCAGACACTTTTTAATAAAACAAAAGTGTCCAGAAACTCCCTAACTTTCAGGTTTGCTTGAACCTGTATTAAAAGAAGTTATTTGAAACTTCCGGGATTCCATTCTCTGATGTAGCTGTCTCTAAAGACAGATGTGATGTTTCGCAGATGTGAACTGTGCCTTCTCTCTTGTGTTCAAGGGTATTCGCTGAGTGAGATCCTAACTGTATGTCCAGTAGGGCTCTATTTTGTTTAGATTATCTATGTGGTGTACAGATAGAACTCAACTACATGGTGTGAATTCCGTGTTCAGGACGAGCAGAACCTGAAAAACTAAAAGCAGACCTCGACATAATTTGAACACACAGCCTTCTGATGTGGAGTCAGGCATGCTACATTTGCGCCACAAGGTCACAGCTATAACCACAGAAACCAAAATAGTTAGAAATATGGAACACAACTGTTGTTCCCCAAGAAGGAAAGCTGTTTTGTACTGACGTCACCTGTTTATGTAACCCAGATTGTGAAGACGACTCTGCCCTATCAAAGACAAATGTTAAACAAAAGTTGGAAAGCACACTCTGAACCCATCTGTATATTTGATTCCCGCGATCCTTTCAAAGCTGCTCAGTACTTTGCAAGCAAATCAAATCATTTCAGGGAAGAAACTCAGTTTAATGAACTACTTTCGTATTTTCACTCGTTGATTTTGATCTTTGTATTCTCTTTCCATTCTCAGCAATAATATTTCAAAATTACAGTTCAGATTTATTGGAAAACTTCACAAGCATTATGAGATTAGGACTGTACAATTGTTTTTTAATATCTTGGTATATTTACCTTCATTTTAATATAGATATAACCATAAATGTTGTTAAGCATATTGTACTTTTGTTGTACTTTTTAAAACATTTTAGCTGAGGACACACGGCGACTATTATACCTTGTGATACATGCAAGACATCTGTAAACGAAGATGTAATTACAATAAAATTGGCAATTAACAGAAAACCACAATTTGTATAATATTATTCCTCAATATCAATGATCAAAATGTATAAATTGATTGCTTCCTTAGTATTGCCAGGATCTATATTTAGCGTTCGGTAGCGATAACACTGCTGATATTGATTGAGTAAAAATCTATGATGTAGTGACAGCTTTATCTGAAGCGAGAAATCCTCGAACACCGCTTATGAAGTGTTAGGATTAATACCAAGAAATACCTTTTGTTTTCCCACCCAAAATGCTAATATTGCATTACACATTATGCAAACATTACCAGTTTTAGTAGCTTCTGGGCACGATTTTCCAAAACTGAAACTAAATACAAATGATTTAAGATGAACCATGTCCAAAAATTGTAAATCAGGACTAATACAATATCAAATGAAATTACTACAGAAGAAAAGGTTTAACTGAAATATGAATAAGACTATGCAAGCCTACAAAATAGAATAATTCAATTTATATAACTTATTTTTTTCTTATTTGAGAAATGGGCTCACACACCGGAAGACACTAACGTTTCTCTTCGTTAGAATATGTGAATAACAGTTTAACCCCAAATTTCTGTAATTGTGATTCTGTTAAAATTAAAAAAAGCATCTATCAATAGTAAGAAATTATCAAGAAAGTAAGAAATTGTGTTATTTCATAAACTGTAAGACATGAAGACATTTACAGGTTATATCCTTTGCTTTGTCTTTTAACACAAGCGTTCAGGATCCAAGCCCATATTCGGACGGTTGTGTTTCTCTTGTAATCATCAAATGGCATTGTTTTGTCCGTCAGTTCTTTCTCGAGTTGTACCATGGATATTTTATTCCATCAATACTTTTCATGCTCTTTTGCATTTTCCTTCACATACGGAAAAGAACTCAAGGCATTCTTGTCACTGTGCTACACAGTACAGGACACGCAGTGAGGAATTCGCGCAGCTTTCAGCTCAGTGCGGAATCCAGAGGGAGGACTCGCTCGGTGAATGATCTCTCAGGAAATCCCGGGTGAGGTTTTTCTGCAACAGCCACGACAAGTGTGAAGACGTTCTCTGGATTTCCTGAATGTGACTTTAAATTAGTTCACATTCTTTGGTAGTTAACAGAACTAAATGCTTTGGAGGTACATCTAAAACTGCAGAGAACACTGTAGCACTTCAAGTTTAATTGTGTAAACCTGGCTCTCTATGAACACGAGCAAAGAGTTCTCACTCGACAGAAGACTGCGATGTGAGCACAGTAACATAAAGCACTTGAAGATGCTAGGAATTGAACCTGGGACCTCATACATGTAAGACAAGCACTCTACCACTAAGCTACACCCCCGACATAGAGAACTTCCGAAGATGTGCAGGTGCTCACAGACCACAATCCATCTTTTGCATCTTTTAAGTGCTCTTGATTAAACTATGCATAGAAAAACAGCAGTACTGATGATTTTCATGGACTGATGCACACTTGTTCTGTACAACTCCAGTGATAAAACCTTGTCTGTAAATATTGCAGAACGTAAAAGGGTGAAACAACGCTCCAACCACAGGAATGGTAACAGAAAGGATCATTTTCTTATTTAATACCTCCTTTTGAGATGCCTTGTCAACGCACACAGACGTTAGAGCTGAACAAATATTTTGTACACAAGACGGCAGTGCGATATTAAAATTCCTGTCTTCTTGATGGATTCAGACTGGTAGCCAGAGGACGCCGGGACAACGCCCATTAGACAACTGCTGGAACAGAGGCTGCAACAGAGCTTGTCAGCTGGTTTGGTGTTCGTGCCGGGAGATTCCAAATCCATACACAGTGGATAAGTAAACCCCATGTTCTACATTCTGTCTCGAGAATTCAGTTGTACCTCAAAAAAAGTTGTTATCAATTTAATTCATGAGTAATGTATTTACTTCCGAGTTTAGAGTAACAGTGGGTAATAACACTGATTAGCGATTTGGTAACCGAATGATATATATTGACATATATTCTCTGCTGTGTATCTTTGTGTTTGCATCTCTTCGAGATTATATACCTTGTATATTGATAACCCTCACAGTAAGGTCTGCCGCTCGTATCCAGGCAGACTAGTATATGTTTGGTGCACAATTTATGTTAATAAATGTATCTCGTGTATTGAACCCGTGTGTGTGCGTTGTTAGTTGTTCTGACGATTGATTTTCTAAAAGCCACAACGAACAACCTCGTGATTACTGCTACAATTAATAATTGTCTCAGTAAACCCATCAAACCTCTACAACCACGATACACCACCATAAACTATATTAATTTAGGAACATAAACATATAGTGTAAACTGTATATGGCTGGTATTGGTAGTTTAAAGAAAAACTACACACCAGTATTCCACTTTCTTCCTAAACATTTTAAGCATCAAAGTCTTACATGTAGTAAGATTTTACCACGTTTCGGAAACGTTTTTACATGCTCCTTCTGACCATCTTAACTTTATATACTTTGTGAAAAGTCATAAGATATTCACATTTTCTGTGAATGTGCTCGTTATCGGAGTAAACAAAAGCATACTTTTAGAATTTGATTAATAGGGAATATAATATGGAATCACGTACCTAAAGAAATTAATAACGATATAATTATTTTTATGTACTGTAGCTCAAATAGTAGTATAATACACTTTCTATGGATACATGTGCTTCTACGCAACGCAGAAGCACATCCACAAGTAACATTACCTAGCAAAGAGAGGACATTGGCTAGCCATTATGATAAATACAGTGGAAAAAAGCAATTGGGAAAATAAGACATGCTGATCTGTTATACATACCAGGAAGAGAACAGAATATGATTTTTTTCTGTTCGAAACGTGTGTTGTCTTTATGAAATTCATGTATTTTAAACGTTTAATTAAGAAGAAAAAAACTTACAGAAAGATACTAAGCTGATCACGAGAAAGAAAGATAACCCGTTTTTCGCGCATAAAAAGTGGCTATTAACTGGGTGAACTGTTATTAACTGGAGTCAACCGGGTGAAAACACATAATATGAACATGAAACAAAACAAAAAATAAAAATAAGATACAATCTACAGACATTAAAACCGGTGTCATGGAAATATAACTATCAAGGAAGCCACAAGAGAGAGTTCTCACCTGAGTAAGGTCTTTATTTCAATATTGGGAGCAACCAGAGACTCAATTTGTTACAAGCAGTACAGGGTTTTCATAAGACGTTGCGCTGTAAAAAAGCTCAGCGCTTTGTCCATTCTAAAACTTCCACTTTCCCTAAGAGAAAACAGATTACATCAAAAAGCGAAAGAAGAAGCACTAGATATGTTATTCAAAGCTTATCAGTTACTTTCAGCTAATTCTAACGACCCAGACAGCATATATTGTTTTGGTACATTGTCTTCTAAAGTAACCTAAACAGTGTACTTTGTTGACGCACTGTTTTCTAAAATTCTGCACGTACTGTAGCACAGGAATTACATCCTTGAAATATATTATCTAAAAGACCCAATATATTTCTTTGCAAAGCTCTCTACATTTTAGGAATCAATTTACTTATTAGATTTCCACTTAAAGACTTGTTCGGCTGGCGTTCGGGGAGTCGCGCTTTTCAGAATTGTATTGAGATCGTTTTCCACAGAGCTCAGATGTCAAAGCACAGCAGCAGCTCTCCACAGCGATCCTCTATAGCGCCCTTTCTCCCGCAGCTCCGTCCTCATTGGAAGGAAGCAAGAGTGAAAGGCTGAAGTGAAATAGAGCGGGGACGAAGGCAGTGAAGAGAGAGAACGTGGAAAGAAGAGAAAAACGCAAGGGAAAAAAAGCAGCGTCGTAAAAGAGGTGACGGAGCTGTCCTCTCAATAAGAAGGGTGCCAGCGAGCCTTAGTCTCGCTTACGGCCACACCCCCTTGAGCACGCCTGATCTTGTCTGATCTCAGAAGCTAAACAGGGATGGGCCTGGTTAGTACTTGGATGGGAGACCGCCTGGGAATACTAGGTGCTGTAAGCTTTTAAGCGCAGGAGGCGCCCTATCCCCGCTCGCTCGCTCATTCCCCTGTTCACACGTGCAGTGCGGCTTGTCCGTCTGTTTATTTGTCAGCTTTGGCGAGACACGGGTGCTTGTGTATTAGCGTGAGCGTTTTTTATTCTGATCAGGAACAGTTTTACAAGACCGCAAAGGATCGAGGAAAGGTTTATCGCCAGCTGAAAAGAGACACAGCGCTTCGGCTGTGGAGACTTGTTCGGCTGGCGTTTGGAGAGTCGCGTTTGTCAGAATTGTATTGAGATCGTTTTCCACAGAGCTCAGATGTCAAAGCACAGCAGCAGCTCTCCACGGCGATCCTCTATAGCGCCCTTTCTCCCGAAGCTCCGTCCTCATTGGAAGGAAGCAAGAGTGAAAGGCTGAAGTGAAATAGAGCGGGGACGAAGGCAGTGAAGAGAGAGAACGTGGGAAGAAGAGAAAAACTCAAGGGAAAAAAAGCAGCGTCGTAAAAGAGGTGACGGAGCTGTCCTCTCAATAAGAAGGGTGCCAGCGAGTCTTGCTCTCGCTTACGGCCACACCCCCTTGAGCACGCCTGATCTCGTCTGATCTCGGAAGCTAAACAGGGATGGGCCTGGTTAGTACTTGGATGGGATTCCGCCTGGGAATACCAGGTGCTGTAAGCTTTTAAGCGCAGGAGGCGCCCTATCCCCGCTCGCTTGCTCATTCCCCTGTTCACACGTGCAGTGCGGCTTGTCCGTCTGTTTATTTGTCAGCTTTGGCGAGACACGGGTGCTTGTGTATTAGCGTGAGCGTTTTTTATTCTGATCAGGAACAGTTTTACAAGTCCGCAAAGGATCGAGGAAAGGTTTATCGCCAGCTGAAAAGAGACACAGCGCTTCGGCTGTGGAGACTTTATTAATAAGGCCCCTCAGTAGTTGAGATCTCTGTTATACCCATCTAGAAACATGCAATCAGCATGTTATTGCTGAAGCAATAGTCACAACATTATTCCACACCTGGGTGAGATGCGGGTTATGATGACAGTCATGCTTTCTACACCTTATACTGAGCTCAGAAATGGACCAAGCGGACATCTCACGAGCAGATCCCTCCGCGTATAAGAAAGGCAACTTGTCTCAGCAAAAATACCACGGATTCACATCCAAAATATGATAAAAAGGCAAAAACCCCACACTTGGAATGCAAACGTACCCTAAAAAGGAAACACGGTTTTAAAACGAACTTGATTTTCCCCTGGAGAAACCTTTTTATGGACACACATCGCATCTATTACACATGTAGAACTAAATATAAAGATAAAACTTAATATAAGAAGTCATGACATATCACACATGACGAAGTCTGGTCCAGAATAAACAGTTTACACTGACCCACCTTTATTTACCCTGGTCACTCACTTCTATTAACTGTTTAACTGGGTAACAAATTAATATTTGTTTCAATTTGAGATCTACACCTGGGAGCCCTGAAATGTTGGCCAGAGGGGAGAAGCTGATATTCAGACGTGAGAATATATTAAAATAAAGGATCTGATGTTGTTTTTCACCTGTCTAATCAAAGCTTGTTCAAAAATTATCTGATTATAGGACACACGAGTTTATAATCATACTCATTCCACTTTTTAACCCCGTATATATGCACAATATGAAACGTATATACACTAAATCTCACGTGTGACTCCCATAATATACATTTCTTTACGAAAATTAGGAACACTTACTACAATTATCAACCCCCCATGACGAGGCAATATTTCATACCTTTGTTTCTTTGTGGGTTCAAAGTTCTGTCCTGTCGTTTCACACGTAATGTTTTGGTAGTTATCTCAATTTTCCTTTGCAATTATCTCCAAGATCATCATCAACATTTTGTAAAACGCTATGCACAACTGATATTTAAAGAAAGTCCTGTACCAAAACGTCTTCGTAGGGAAAGACAATTTTTTTTCCTTACGTTAGTCGCTACATGGTTACTCAAAAAATCCATTCACCGCCTTTAAAAAAAAAGTTTCGTTTTTTATTGTGGTTCACTGACATTTTTGTCACAATTCTGAGGGACCCCAAATAAAATTCACTTGCCGGTATAAAGACGCCGGCGAGGATAAGACAGGTATCGAGCCACCTGCGTATCTAGCGGACGTTTAAAATAAAAAAATGGCGTGTAATGTTGCGAAGGGCTACTGTTTTTTTTATAGTTTGTCGATTGTAAGGGACGTGGGCCGCGACAGAAATACTGGACGGGGTGGGAAAAGGTTTATTGATGGTTTATTGTACCGCAACGGTCACAATTGACTCACCAGCAAAGATGGCGCCGAGGCCACATCGGCTCCCTCCCGCCCTGCCTCGCACCGAAGCTCGAGCTGCGGAGCGCGACGCCAAACCGCCGGTCCACGGGCGCGGGCGCCGGACATAGACGTCATAAACCCTTCCGAGGCGCAGGAATTATAGATCACTGTAGTTTCTTCTGGACCCGGGTTAGGGACAGTGTGCCCTCCGTGAGAGTCTTCTGAGGAAGCCAGTGTCTCATGGGTGTCCAGGCTTGGTACCATCTGTCCATCACAGGACACACAGACACACACACTCACACACCCTGGACAGGACACCAGTCCATCACAGGACACACACACACTCACTCACACACCCTGGACAGGACACCAGTCCATCACAGGACATACACACACCCTAGATAGGACACCAGTCCATCACAGGACACACACACACTCACACACCCTGGACAGGACACCAGTCACTCACAGGACACACACACACACACACACACACACACACACACACACACACTCACACACACACACACACACACACACACACACACACACACACCCTGAACAGGACACCAGTCCCTCATAGGACACACACACACACAACCTGGATAGGACACCAGTCCCTCACAGGACACTCAGACACACACACTCACACACCCTGGACAGGAACCAGTCCATCACATGACAAACACACACTCACTCACACACCCTGGACAGGACAGCACTCCATCATAGGACACACACACACCAGGGCCAGTTTTCCCAGAAGCCAATTAGCCCAAAAGCCTGTCTTTGGACCCGAAGAACACAGGGAGAACATGCAGACTCCACACAGACAGTCTCCCCCCCCCCCCCCCGGGTCCAGACCCGAGCCCGGAGCCCTTCCGCGCTGAACCCCTCCGTACAGACGGCCGCACACAGCTCCGTTGTTCCCGATTCCCGAGGTGATCTGTTAAAAGAAGCCGGTGTGTTGCCTCCAGGTGACATTTCCTACTGGAGTCAGGACAGGAGGCTCTTCTGTACACAGAAGGGGGTGGGGGTGGGGAACAAGCCGCACAGCCCTGTGGTTGAAGCCGATACCCCGGCTTCTCTCCAGACACAGCTGGGTGAGCTCCTCCAGTCAGTACAGGGGGCTCTACTGTACACAGAGGGTGGCGGGGGTGTGGAACAACTCCTTTGTTCGGGGCCTTGGGGCATTCTTGTTGTGAAAGGCGCTATATAAAAAAAACTGAATTGAAATTGAATCTTACAGGTTTGGGTTTTTCAGAGATCTTGTCAGAGATCTTGTCTGACGTGCCCGTTTCAAAAACGTAACGACACTCCTCACGTCCGAGCGCCGCCGGTCTGTGACGTAACGTATCCTTACACAACCATGACGGTTTCATCATGGACAGCACGAAAGCCCGAAAAGTGGTTGACGTTTTAATTTGGCAACGCCACGATGGATCCCAGTTTTTTTTTTTATTTTGGAGGCCAAAAAGGACAAAAAAGGAAACGTCCGGAGGTGGATTGATGGTCATCTCTGCGGTTGTTCTGATGTTCTGAAAAAACAAAACAAAAAAAAACGGCTCGTTTGCCCGGTCGTGTAGTGTTTCCACACCCCACGCAAATCAACTTCTCTTCGCCCCCGGGGGCTCGTCGCCCGCCGCACCCCTCTCACGTGATAGGGGCTACCCCCGGCTGTGACGCACTTACCCTACCCCCTTTTCCGCCAACGTCATACCGAAGGTCGCGCTTCGGGCCGCGGCGATGCTGACGGACTGTCTTGTAGCCTGAGAAGGGTTTAAATTTCGACTTAAGGAGTTGGCCATCGTTATATTTCGCGAGGTATCATACGGGGGGAAAAAGAACATTTATATTTATCAACCTACTAGTAATACTGGGTGGATGTCACGTTCCCCAAAGTTCAGTGCCTCTCTCTAATAAAGTAGAAACGTGACATTGAACTCCGTTCGAAACGGGAGAAATCACCAGGACACGATACAACTGACGTCCGGAAAAGAAAAAAAGAACTCCTATTCCCATTTGTAATGACCCCTTCGTGTTTTTCCCGGTGTGCGCTCATCTTTCGGAGACCCGTTTCTCTCTGGTGTTTTGCTGTTGGAATAAATGCCGAGGTGACCCTTCTGTGTGGAGTCTGCGTGTTCTCTCCAGCGGGTCGTTTCCTACACCGCAGGGGCTGATCGAACCGGGGTCTCCCAATCGTCACAGAAGTGTGTGTCATTTTGGGTGGTGGTGGGGGGGTGCATCGGGGATACTGCGCCCCGAGGGGATAACCTCTCACCTTACTCCGGACGAAGGGAGAAGACCTGTACCTTCACGAGTCCGGGTTGTGAAAACTTCTTCTGGCAGTTCAAAACGTTTCGAAGAGACTACAGCGCTACCCTGTTTTCCATTTCTATCGTGTATTATTATACAGTCATAAGTATCTGTACTGATCACAGATCCCCCTCTCACTACCAGGACTGAAGCCCAGTGCAGCACGAATAATAATAATAATTAATAAGTCTGGACTCTCCACTCAGAGCTCTTCCCAGGTCAGGGGGATCCCCTCCAGCCCCCCCAGTGTGCAGCCCCCACGTGGATGATGCTCCAGTCCGCTCAGCACACAGCAGCTCTCAGTGGGGAGGAGAGCAGAGGGATGGAGCCAGTTCAGAGAGGGGGGGTGATAAGGAGGCCATGATGGGTCAAGACCAGGGGGGGAATCAGGCCAGGACACTGGGGTAACACCCCTACTCCTCTCCAGAAACACCCCGGGATTGTTAATGAGCACAGAGAGTCAGGACCTCGGTTTGACGTCTTATCCGAAGGACGGCGCCTGTTTACAGTCCAGTGTCCCCCGTCACTATACTGGGGCATCAGGACCCACACAGACCGCAGGGTGAAAGCGCCCCCTGCTGGCCCCACTCACACCTCTCCCAGCAGCAACCTCAGTTTTTCCCAGGAGTCTCCCCTCCAGGTACTGACCAGGCTTCTACCTGCTGGGCTCCAGTGGGGAGGGGGCTGCTAGCTGGGAGCTGCAGGGTGAGATGGCTGCTGGGCAAACGATGGCTAAAGAGCTTCCTAGGACACCCTGGAGTTCGTGGTCAACTTCCTTCTCTTCAGACGGAGGTGGCTTGAAATCTGTCTCGTTTCAAGGAGTATTGGACACGATGCCCCCCCTGCTTTAGCCCCGCTAACTGGTGGCACGCCGACAACGAGGGCTCTCGGCCTCAATCCATCAACCACAAACTCTCCGGGATGAAAGAGAAAGACAGACTCTGTTCGTTCGTTTCGGGGGGGGGGAGGGAAAAAACCAAAAGCTTTTTTTAAAAAACATTTTAATGATGCTTAACAAAAGAACAAAAATTACAATACAGATTAATGTCAAGGGACACCCCCCCCCCCCCCCATCTTACGATCATCACAGGACCTTAAAATAATACTTAATAATACAAGGTCATGCAGACGATCTGAGGACTCAGGTGGAGATAATGTGAAAGTTTTCCACAGTCCAGTCTGGGTTCCCTCAGCTTCAGTCCAGACTGGGGTCTGGGGTCCCTCAGCTTCAGTCCAGACTGGGGTCCCTCAGCTTCAGTCCAGACTGGGATCTGGGGTCCCTCAGCTCCGGTCCAGTCCAGTCTGGGGTCCCTCAGCTCCGGTCCAGTCCAGTCTGGGGCCCCTCAGCTCTGGTCCAGTCCAGTATGGGGCCCCTCAGCTCCAGTGCAGTCCAGTCCAGTCTGGTGTCCCTCAGCTCCAGTGCAGCCCAGTCTGGGGTCCCTCAGCTTCGGTCCAGCACAGACTGGGGTCCCTCAGCTTCGGCCCAGCACAGACTGGGGTCCCTCAGCTTCGGTCCAGCACAGTCTGCGGTCCCTCAGCTTCAGTCCAGACTGGTGTCCCTCAGCTTCGGCCCAGCACAGACTGGGGTCCCTCAGCTTTGGTCCAGACTGGGGTCCCTCAGCTCCAGTGCAGTCCATACTGGGGTCCCTCAGCTTCGGTCCAGCACAGACTGGGGTCTCTCAGCTTCGGTCCAGACTGGGGTCCCTCAGCTTCAGTCCAGCACAGTCTGGGGTCCCTTAGCTTTGGTCCAGTCCAGTCTGGGGTCCCTCAGCTTCGGTCCAGCACAGCCTGGGGCCCCTCAGCTCCAGTCCAGTCCAGTCTGGGGCCCCTCAGCTTTGGTCCAGCAAAGTCTGGAGTCCCTCAGCTTCGGTCCAGCACAGACTGGGGTCCCTCAGCTTTGGCCCAGCACAGACTGGGGTCCCTCAGCTTCGGTCCAGCACAGTCTGGGGTCCCTCAGCTCCAGTCCAGTCCAGTCTGGTGTCTCTCAGCTCCGGTCCAGTGCAGTCTGGGGTCCCTCAGCTTCGGTCCAGCACTGTCTGGGGTCCCTTGGCTCCAGTCCAGTCCAGTCTGGTGTCCCTCAGCTCCAGTCCAGTCCAGTCCAGTCCAGTCCTTGGTGGGGAAGGCGACTCCGATCTTAGCTGGCACAGAACCAGGAAAGGAACCTGGAAAGAATATTGTTATTGCAGGTGTGAAGGACACAGACACGGACATCACCATGACATCAAACAGCAAGAGGAGACTCCTCCTTGAATCACAGACACGACCGGGCGGCGTCCCCCTGTCTGCTCACCTGCACCTCCTCTTCTTCTTGTCCTTCCCGGCAGCCTGCTCCTCCTCTCCCTCACTCTTCCTCTCCTGACACACGGTCTCCGCCGCCTCCATCGGCTCGTCCTTATCATCTGTCTCCACCGACATGCAGCTCAGGGACTTTAAAAAGACGCACCAGCACTTCTGAAGCAGAGACAGGAGAGTCACGTTAAGAGTCGGACTGGACACTCCAGGACATGAACACTGCACTGAGAGAGAGAGGGGTTCATACACACACACTGACTGGACACTCCAGTACATGAACACTGCACTGAGAGAGAGAGGGGTTCATACACACACACTGACTGGACACTGGACAGGAGTAAAGAGAGGATCAGAGCATTACCCACCTTCTTTTTCTTCTGTCTCACAGGAGGTGGTGATTGGACCTCCTCCAGCTGGAGTCCGAGGAGGGAGAGAGGGGGCAGGAGAGGGACAGCACAGGGAGAGAAAGAGAGAGACAGGTGAGTCAAGTGTCCCAAGAGTACAGAGACTCTGCTGAGATCACACTCGCAGTGAGTGAGCCTGGGTGTAGCCCACTAATACTGACCCACTGTACACCATAGGACAGAGAAGAGGAGGAGGAGAGAGACACACTGCCTGGACACCACAGGACAGAGAGGAGGAGGAGAGAGACACACTGACTGGACACCACAGCACAGAGAGGAGGAGGAGAGAGACACTGACAGACAGGGCTGACAAGACAGACAAGATGGCGAAACTCCACCACAGACAGGACAGGAGGCAGGGTGGGACCAGCACTGACCTTCTTCCTCTCTCCTGCCGGAGGAGCTGTCTCCACCTCCTCTTCCTCCTGCAAGTCAAGAGACAGGCTGAGAGAGAGACGGGCTGGTGGGACATCGGCGAACAGAGCTGAAGGCAGAGAGCCGGGGAGACAGGCCCAGCTGGGACAACGCAGGACAGACAGAGAGACAGACAGAAAGGAAGGAGAGAGAGACACAAAGATGAAGGCACAGAAAGACAGCAGGCAAAGAGAAAGATTGAGATTGAGGGACAAACAAACCGAGAGAGAGAGCGGAAGGAGAGAGAGAGAGGAAGGAGAGAGAAGGACAGACAGACTGACAGACGGGGCTGAAAGAGAGAGAGACAGAGAGGCAGGGACAGACAGACAGCAGGACGAGAGAGAGACAGAGATCGAGGGACAATAATTTGGTTTCGAAATTTATTCTGAAAATATACAATCATTCACTCCTGAAAAATATCGAGTTCAAATTATACATTATGTACAATATTGTAATCAACATATGGCTAATCATCAAAAAAAAAAAAAAAACTGTACTGGGGGACACAGCTGGCTGTGCTGTTCTGGACAGAACACACTGAGGTCCAGTTTCCACCTCCTGCAGGATCAAACAGCACCTCCACTGGCTCTCCAGTGAACAGAGGGACAGACAGAGAGGCTTCAGGCTGCAGGGTGACATTGTCTCTGTGAGCTGAAAGACAATCAGGACAGAGGATGATATAAGAACACACTCTGTCAAGAATATAGAGCCCTCTAGTGATCCTACTGTAGACCTGCTCACCACCCACAGTGACGATCACAGTGCTGATACTGCTTCCATTAAGGTCCCTCACTGTGTAGTTGCCCTGATCAGCTGGAGTGAGGGAGCGGAGTGTCAGAGAGCTGTTCTGCACTGACACTCACTGTTCGTACCTGGGGCCAGGGAGCCCTGCGCTGCTCAGTAAGACTATACGATTCTGGACAGATTGAGCAGGATCAAACAGCACCTCCACTGGACCAGCAGTGTGGAGGGGGGAGACAGAGAGGCACCAGGCTGCAGGCTGTGGACTTCTGAGTGAGCTGAAAAGGGACAGGTAGAAACATGTTGAATATTTAGTTTTACAACAATACCTTGAGTTTGGACTGCGATCAGCTTCATTTTGTATTTCAGCTGTGAAAATGCAATTTCAAAAATGCACGCCACAGTCATGTTAGGTTCAAGTTACAGTTGCATCACAACTCAATACATTTGCAATTCACTTCTGAGATAATTGTTCCTGGTGTTTGTGTTGTGTATGCCTTGCAATGGAGGGGTGAGAAATAATGGACTTATTACATTATAATGAATAATAATTGCTTACACTTATATAGTGCTTTTCTGGACACTCCACTCAAAGCGCTTTGCAGGACATGGGGACTCCCCTCCACCACCACCAATGTGCAGCATCCACCTGGATGATGGGACGGCAGCCATAGTGCACCAGAACGCTCCCCACACACCAGCTATGAGTGGGGAGGAGAGCAGAGTAATGAAGCCAATTCATAAATGGGGGTTATTAGGAGGCCATGATTGGTAAGGGTCAATGGGAAATTTGGCCAGGACACTGGGGTAAAACCCCTACTCTTTTCGAGAAACACCCCGGGATTTTTAATGACCACAGAGAGTCAGGACCTCGGTTTTACGTCTCATCTGAAGGACGGCACCTGTTTACAGTTTTTCCAGTGTCCCCGTCACTATACTGGGGCATTAGGACCCACATGGACCACAGGGTGAGAGTTCCCCCTGCTGGCCCCACTAACACCTCTTCCAGCAGCAACCTTAGTTATTATTGTGAAGAATGAAAGAATATTAGGAACATGAAAAGGTTGAATGTTTTAAATGCGTTTTTTTACTGAAACATCCGCTACAGAGATGCGCACACACGTCATTACAAACGCACACCCGCACAGAGACGTCCTCAAGCGCCTTGTTCACAATTATGGGCTCCAATAGGAACAAAAAACGCCAACCTGACAATTCGAGCATTCAAACCAAGAACCCAACAGGTACTCACGTTGGCAGCCTGTGCAGAAAAGCAGAAAGAACCACAAGCCTTCTCTATTGGGAGGAAAAACACACAGTCCCTCTCTCACACTCCTGATTTCCTTAAATAGCTCATTCTTCATCTCTGGCTCCTACATACAGTATAGCAGCGCTCAGTCTGCTTTGAATAAGCCATAAATCTAAGATTTGTTTTATCTGTTCCTCTTGTCTAGGCCTAGAGCTGCTTTTCATAAAAGAGCTGTTTGCATAAATAGCTAGGGTTACAGCTGAAGACACCAGCTTCATCCCCCAGTGTGTTATACGTCGGGAGCAAGAGAAGAGGGCCAGGCCGTGCCTTTTCATAGATTTTTCTTCTGAAAAGTCAGTTTCTCAGAGGCAGATTTAGCCCTTCATGCAGTGTAGAGAGATAGACAGGCCAGCGCGCGCACAGTTAGAGCTGCACCCTCACACAGAGTCAGACCCGCACAGACACGTCCTCTTGTTTAAACAAATACACAAACCTGACGGCGCTCACAATGATCCAGACACACACACACACACACACACACACACACACACACACACACACACACACACACACACACACACACACACACACACACGACATCAGTAGTCACTCTCGCACACTGGACCCCAGCTCAGTCCTCACCTCCAGCTCCTGCGAACCGCTTCGAACAAACTGCATTAAGAAAATTAGGTTGCGTTCCGGTAGCAGGCCATCCTGGGCACCAGTGTGAGTTACACACTCATTTGTAAAAGCCCTTCCGCATCGTCGGGCATGCTTCACAGTTCTGGACCTGCGGTGTGGGTGCTGTCTGTGTGGAGTTTGCATGTTCTCTCCCTTGTCTGTGGGGGTTTCCTCCAGGTGCTCCAGTTTCCACCAACAGTCCAGGGACAGGCTGCCACTTTCACTGGGCAGTGCACCGTCGCCGTGGCAGCATGGTGGGTCGGATCTGATTTCAGTCTTTATTTCCTTTTTTAGAGATCCTGTAACCAGGACCTGTTCACTGCCATGACGGACACAAGGAACAATAAAGCCGAAGTCTTGTTTCCCACAAGAAACAACAAAACCGAAGTATTGTTCGATGTGCCGGTACAAACTTTTAGGTTATATAGTCCTTCCTTGCTGCTTCAGACGTCATTCGGTGTTATGGTAGGGGGGTCGTGGTATTTGGCCAGTTAAGAGACCCTGGCCAAATGGTCAGTTTAAGATTATGCCCCCTCGCATCTGGAATCCTTATCAGTTAACCCCCTTTCCTGCCATAAACCCCTGTTGCTTAGAAGTCTAATTTTCAGGCAGAACTGACTTAAGTTAACCCTATTTACATCTTGTCTCTTACTTCAGCCCTCTTCCATTTGCTAGTTAAAAGTTGTACAACCCATTTGTATGCGACAAAAGAAGCCAGTCTGTTTCCGCCCGGCTTCGATCTGAGGGCCTTTCACATGCGAGGCGAACATGATAACCACTACACTACGGAAACGGTGGGAAGATGTGCCCAGCATGAGCTTCGCCAATGCGTTTCAGCTGCTTCCAGTGCCTTTATTGGAGTGCGCTGATGGACCGTGCTCTCTCTCCAGAGACCAGCACGCCTGTCATGGACGGAGCAGGAAAGGCGGTGCCACATTCTACAGCCCTCTCCACGCAATCGGGCTACTGAAGTGGAGAAAATCGCCTCTCCAGAAAGTGCAAATATCATAGAGGTAGAGGTAGGGAGAGAGGAGGAGTACAAATTCAAGCAGAGGCCTGAGTGGAGCACTGTCGTATGGCCCTGACATCAATCCCTCAACTCTCTGCATAAAGCAGTGTCTTATGGCCATAACATCCCACCCCCACCACTCTCAATGGAAAGCACTGTCGTATAACCATGACATCCCACCTCCACCGCTCTCTGCGAAAAGCAGTATCGTCAGGCCCTGACATCCCACCCCCACCACTCTCTGCATAAAGAAGTGTCGTATGGCCCTGACACCACCCCTCCACTCTCTGCGTTAAGCTGTGTTTTCAGGCCCTGACATCCCACCTCCTCCATTCTCTGTGTAAAGCAGTGTCATATGGCCCTGACATCCCACCCCCACCACTCTCTGCGGAAAGCACTGTCATATAGCCCTGACACCCACCCCTCCACTCTTTGAATAAAGCAGTGTCGTCAAGCCCTGACATCCCACCCCCGCCATTCTCTACGTAAAGAAGTGTCATATGGCCCTGACACCCACCCTCCACTCTCTGCGTTAAGCTGTGTTGTCAGGCCCTGACATCCCACCCCCGCCACTCTCTGTGTAAAGCAGTGTCATATGGCCCTGACACCAATCTCTCCACTCTCTACGTAAAGAAGTGTTGTATGGCCCTGACACCCACCCATCCACTCTCTGCGTTAAGCTGTGTTGTCAGGCCCTGACATCCCACCTCCGCCACTCTCTATGTTAACCCCTGTTAACTCGCTTGCTGAATGATCTCTCAAGAAATCCCTGGTGAGATTCAACAGGTGTTTTCTTCAACAGCCACTAAAAGTCTGATGACCTTCTCTGGATTTCCTGAATATGATGTAAAATTAGTTCAAATCATTTGGTAGTTAACAGAACAAAATGCTTTGGAGGTACATTTAAAACAACAGAGCAACACTGTAGCACTTCGTGTGTGACTGAGTTTAATTGTGTAAACCTGTCTCTCTATGAACACGAGCAAAGAGTTCTCACTCAACAGAAGATTGCGATGTGAGCACAATAATGTAAGACATCTGGTGATGCCAGGGATTGAACTCAGAACTTCATACATGAAAAGCATGCACTCTACCACTGAACTACATCCCCTATGGCACAGATGGTGGAACTGACTTAAAGATGTGCATATGTTCACTGACCACAATCCACCCTTCATGAATAATTGAAATGAATAATTTATTTTTATATCCAGTCACATGGGCGACGGTGGTTGATTCTTCAACGGGGGAGAGCGTTTTTCTACCTCCTTACTCGACTGTCTTTCAATTATGTTTTCTTTGAAATCTTTTTGCATCTTTTAAGTGCTTGCGATTAAATTACGCATAGAAAAACAGCAGTACAGTTGATGTTCATGGACCGATGCACACAACTCCAGTGATAAAGCCCTGTCTGTAAATATTGTAGAAGAACGTTAAAGGGCGAAACAACGCTCCAACCACGGGAATGGTAACAAGAAGGATCGTGTTCTTATTTAATATGTGCTTTTGAATTGCCTTGTCAATACACACAGGCTTTAGAGATGGACAAATAATTTACAGTGGTGTTTGTAAACAAAGATGGAACATGTTTTTTTCTATACCAGGAAGAAAGGAGCAGACTCTTAAACTTTAAGAGACAGAAACAATACCTCATCACAGCTAACACTAATTAAAACAACATCACAACAGAAGAGTGAAGCCTTGAGTGAATCAAATTAGTTTTCATTGGTCGTCTGTGTCTTCATAACTTTGTAGGTGAGAGAGAGGATTGCGAAAATGTGCGGGTGCTTCTTAGAAGTGTGTTGGTAGTACAGGTGACTTCCAAATAATTGAGCCGGGTTTTAATCCCGGCCAGTGCATCCCCAAACCTTTTCAAGATAATCATTTATCCGGTAGCACATCTCCTGAAACTAACATTCGAGGTAGGAAGCGTGCTCTTAAACACCAAAACACTCAAAAAGGAAGAAGCAGATCTCTGTACACAAGACAGTAGTGCGATATGAGAATTTCTGAGTTCTTGATGGATTCAGGCTCCTTCTCAGAGGTCCTTGCTCGCCAAATAACTTTACATCTGAGGAAGAGCACCACGGAAAAAAAACCCAACTCAACAAGCGAGCGTGTTGGTTGCTCTTGCTCTTAATGCAAGGAGCTGTTTTTTTTTCCTTGCAATAATCATTATTAACCAAAAACAGCAGCACAGGTAAGTCGCATTTGTGATTATGTCACTTCTCTGCTTCAGCAAGGTCAATAAAAGACTCTGAAAGTAGTAAAGCAAAACTGAACTCAAAATCATATTAGGAATTCTGGATATCTCCATACAGGTAATCCAATAAGAACGTTGAAATATTTGAATTAATCTCTCTATATATTTCACTGCTTTTTACCCGGAATAAAACTATTGGATTGAAGGAATGCTAACCGCTGGGTTAAAATGTATAGTTGTTATTTGGAGAAATCTGTAAACTCGTGATCTTATGTTTTAAAAGACAGCACAGGGAAAAACGACAGTGCTGATTATTTTCCAGAGACAGAGCACTGATGACCTCTCCGAGCTGATTGATAAAGCCCACCCAGTGGATACTCTAGCAGAACGTCAAAGAACATTCACCTTTGTATCCAAAGAAACGACAGGAACAACATCAGGAAGCACAATCAATTCCCCTTTTAAATCTTTCCTGTAAGGTATGCTATGTGAATCCATGAAGTTAATCCTCTGATCTCTTTTGATCACGAACAAAGTATTTCTGATGGAGCGCTATGTTCAAAGATTTAATAAGCTTTACCCCTGCCAACGATTCGGCGTGAAGAATTAAAAGTTTCACAGACAAAAGCAGCTCACCACCACAGCCAATATTAAATGTACTTGCCGGTACACTATCATGTGCACTGCCTCAAAAGTGATCTCGGCAGACGTTGTTCCCTACATAAAGCTGAACGTGCCAAAGAGAATTTCTGTTGAGAAAACAAAATATTTTTTCTGCCTTGATGTTAAGCCTGTCTTTTAGAAAGTCTATCTCTAAACACCTCCCGCAGCCTAACAAAAAGCGCTTTTACTGATTGTATTGAAGGTCTTAAAACATTAATATTTGGCAGCAGTGGGATTCAAACCCACGCCCCCAGAGAGACTGGAGCCTAAATCCAGTACCTTAGACCACTCAGCCACACTACCTTCCTCCATACCCATCTTCACATTGCTGGCTTGGACTAGGGGGGGCTTCAGCTCTTGTCGTCAGATCTAATGATATCATGACATGTGGAAGTGACTGCACCTTCATCTTCCGAGATGCTTTCAATAACACAAACGCTACTTTCACTGGCACAAACACAGCAATAATGAAGGTGGTGGGATTCATCCTTTGTGCTGTTTGTAGGGGTGCAACTCTACGGTGATCTGCTGACTTGAAGAGCAAAAATCAAAATCCTCTGCTATTACTGTTGCTTTTTTCATAGTTTCTTCAAATCCTTCATTTGAACGTAGATTTTGAAGGATATTGATGATAATACCACATAAATTGTGGTTTTCTTGTGATCGCCAATTTTATTCAAATAACAGCCTTTTTTACAGTTCCTTGCGTGTTTCACAAGGTATAATTCGCATCCTCAGCTAACATATTTTAAAATTACAATAGCTTATACAGCATGCATGTTTACATTTATATTAAAGTTAAAGTAAATATACAAGAATACATACAGTGCTAACCCAATAATTCTTGTCAGGTTCTGCAACAAATCTGCGTTGTTATTTTAACATGTTTCAGCTGAGGGTGCAACAGGAGTATAAATGAATTTTCCCGCCAGCCATTCAAAGACCAAATTCCATGAGCGAACATTATTTTCTCAGATGTTGCCGGCATTGGACTTTGCCGGTGGTATTGAATTATGTCCACAACTGTTGTAGTAGTTCCTTCTTGAAATTCGACACGTGCAAAGCACTCGTAATATCATAGGTGTTAAAGTTCGCTGAGTCTATTCGAGTCATGGTGTGTATCCCTGCCTATCATTGGGAGACGGGTAACTTTTTTACACTCAGATTCCAATCTTCAATGCTTTGTGTGAGAGCTTACATAACTTTCATTTTCTCACAATTTCTGACGATTGTTCCAAAGGGGCACCCTGTCAATTCCGAATACTTTTCAAAAATCTGCCTGCATGTTTGATTATTGTCATTTCATTTAGAAAAAGTTCAATATTGATCATAACTAAAGAAAATAATGATCACGAACAAAAAAGGGATAAAGATGCAAGTCGATCTTGAATCAGAGCTGGGTGAAACGGGCTTCTGTTCTGATATGGTTGTATGAGAAACAGGAGGAATCGCCAATCTCCTATAGAACATGAGTTGAATCAGGAGTGAGACATTTAGTATACTCGTGCATATGTCAACGCCTGACCTACATCGTAAAACTAACATTAAGTTGTCAGAGACATTCATTTATATACAAACAAGAGACAGACCAAGTAATAATTCTACATTAGTTCAGGTGGGTAAACCTGAACTAACTAATAAACCTTTTAATAATTCTACATTAACGTGTCCTACATTGATCAGACTAATTGACATGGTCTGATTCAGAGCCTGTGCAGTTCATGCTAATTACAACAAGGACAGTTCTGATCCCTCATCACCGAACTGAACACAAGTTCAGCTGTTCTCCAGTTTTGTTACGCATGGTTTTTCATTGCAATTGAGTTCAGAGCTGGAGCTGATCTCCAGACAGTACAGTGTTTTGGGTAAGTTGTCGAAATTCGCATGAGGCTGCAGACAACTTACCCAAAGTGTTTTCTATAGCTTTCAGGTGGAGTTCATTTATATAAAACAACGTAAGTGGTATAAACGCAACAAGCCAGACGGCAGTCCAACTTATAATTTTCTGACGCGAGGCCTGACGCGTTATTCATTATGCCACTGACCCTGCTATTGTAGTGCTAAAAAACACGTTTTCTACATTTATGTCTGTTCACTCTAAAAACTCTAAAAAGGACAAAGGGTTTGTGTGTCCCGCTAAAATTCCGCTTCATTTCGAATGCAAATAAAAACCGTTTTGTTCCAAGAAATCATAGATTTGTCACATCCTTCATACTATATTTCTCTCTTGTATTAGTAAAGCATTTTGATTTAAACTGAACAATATATGAAAGGTTTCATCTATACACTTACACATAATAAGTATACGAATAAATACTCAGAAGAAGCCGCAGCTCAGGTATTAGAGAGATTTAAAATCGGATAGGAGGATTTAGAGTCCAGACTGCAAACCAACAGCTTACACAGGTCTTTTATAGAACCCTTTTGATTTCCTCTACTTTGTCCCTGTGATGTCATTGTCCTGCTCGCAGCCGAGCCCGACACACGTCTGGTTTCTGTCGCTTGACGCACACCCTGCGGTCCATGCGGGTCCTAATATCCCAGTACAATGAAGGGGACACTAAACTGTAAACAGGTGCCGTCCTTCGGCTGAGACGTAAAACCGAGGTCCTGTGATCATTCAGGAGAATGGTGGTGGTGGAGGGGAGTCCCCATTACCTGTAAAGCGCATTGAGTGGAGTATCCAGAACAGCGCTATATAAGTGTGCGTAATAATAATAATGACTATTATTATTATTATAATTGTAATGTAAAATGCAATAAAAAATAAAAAAATATCAAACTTTGATTCAAAATAGATTAATGTAAAAACTGATAAAGCTAATGCTTTTTTCAGGGCTATAGCTGTAGCTGCGAGAAGGTTAAAAGCGCACAAGTGATCTGTCTTTCGTCAAAGTAATTGCCGGAGCAGTAAGACGCAGAGCACCATCCAGCAGCTGTAGACGATGTTCGGGGAAGAGCTAATTCTGTTTTTAGCACAGGGAGTGAGAATGAGCTCAGTCCGGCTCCGAGCAGAATCCATCCTGGTTTGGTTACAGTGCGCCTGAGGATCTTTGGATCGCAACGTAAAAAAAAACAATTGCTCACATCGTGTGACTTCCACGACAGGAAGGAAAGATATCACTTAAAAAAATCAGAACTGAAGATTTGGATCCTGGGTCTCAATTTGATCAAATTATTAAAATAATAATTATTAAAATATCAAATTGTGTTTCTGCAACATTTCGTGCACAGTACGCCATTTTTATCTAAAAATAAAACAACAGTCACAACGAGAGCTTATACGCAGTCTGGGGTATATTCCCCTTTTATATTTTTGCCACTTTATATCGAACCTGTTATACTCCCAGAAGTGCACAGTAGCTTGTACAAATGTACAATTCACCACTGGTATAAACAGATGTGTGCCGTGTTTGCCTTTGTAAGCATTTGTTTAAAAAATAAGTTCACAATACGATAAAAACACAGAAAGCACAAACTTCATAATACAACGATATAAAACCAATACCAAATCATTATGCCAATTAAGTACCTATCCTTTGAAAACAGAGAACACCTTTATATCTACAAAAAACTTGACATTTGTATGTATTTTTGAATTACAAAGCAGACAGAGTAGTCCCTTAATTCAAAGATCGGATCTTGGCCAAAACAAGACAATCAGACGTGGGCTGAATTCGGAACAGGAACCTCTACTTCGTCGTTTATTGAACTTTTGATAAATGTCTGAATGAAACAGATTCGCTTTTTTAACTCTTTGATTAAAGTACACAAAAAGCACCTTCCTTCGAGCTAGAATCGAACCAGCGACCTAAGGACGCCCTGCTAATTCCCCTACACTCCTCCGCTCGACCAACTGAACTATCGAAGGGATGGCGGTAGGCTCTCTGGCACATACTGCCCAATGGAGTGAAATGTTCCGGGTGATTTAAATCCCACTTCGACATCAAGTTTCCAACTCGTTTCCTTAGTCTTGTTTACCTTGAATTTAAGCCACGAACCAGGATTCTATTGTATAAACTTCCAGGGATATTACAAAATGTTTGATGGGGCATCAATCATTCCAGGCGGAAATTGACTCCTTTTTTTTCTCGAGGGATCATATTAAACATTTCATTAGTATCGAGAGGAGGATCACCATGAGACACAAAACAAACAGTTTCTTTCTGTCTTTATTAGAAAGTAGCGTTTGTGCTACATTAATAATATTTTCGTGGAAATAAAGAAGTTTCGAAATGTGGTTTTGAGTTAAATATTAGCGTGTTCATGTAATTAGTTTGTGTTTGTCATTACTATATATATATATTGCCATGTTACTAGAATTTGTAACTGAAGTTTACTAGTTGTGTTTTTTATGATGGTTAGACATTTGTTGATTACAATATTGTATATAACGTATAATTTGAACTACATATTTTTCAGGTGTGAATAGTTGTATATTTTAAGAATAAATTTCTAAAATAAATCATTGGCTTTATTTACTAGTTTCTACACCTATAAAAATCTTTCTTTGATGTATAATAGACCTTTAACTATATATGTATAGTAGTCTTCTAAATTTATCCGTATAATAGAACTACAACCATTTATGTATAATAAACATATAATCAATTTCATTCTAGACCAGTTACGGAGCACAGTTACACGTCTGGTATGCGTTCAATAGTCGTATATTCTACATCTTTTGCCCACTGGGATGTGCCGATTTTAACTTGGCACACCAAGATACACATTTTCTAATGAAACCTTAATTAAAAGACAGTTTGTTTCTCGAAAGCGTGTTATGTAAAAAAAGAGAAAAACGAAAATATATGGATGGTAATCTTTCAAAGCTGAAAATTTTACTTTTGAAAAATTGACATTTTATGTACTGTATGCAGATGCATTCGCTGGTTTTAGAACTTTGCTGTACTTCCTGAATCATTTTCAGTATTATAAAGTGGGTGTAGATTTTTCTTTCAGGTTAGGAGGCGAGTGTGTACATGTGTTTGATTTTCGTTTCACTGATTCTCATTGAAGATTTGGGAATTAACGACGAAAGAATCAGTTGCCTCGGAAAGCAGAAGGTTTGGTTCTCAACGATATTGAAGACACGCCCATGTAGAGCAGCGGGTGATGATTTGTACTATAAAAGACCAAGTGCTCAAAGTGACGTCTGCGTTTACCGTTTAGACTTTTCATCTCGGGCGCACTTTTAGAAAGCAAAGATAGAGCAGTTGTGTTGAATCACATTATAACAGCTGTCAGCAGAGTGGCGCAGTGGAAGCGTGCTGGGCCCATAACCCAGAGGTCGATGGATCGAAACCATCCTCTGCTATGTACACTTTATGCACGATTGATAAGCATACCATCAGTTTAATGAAGTACATTAAAACTGTTTTTTTCTCTCGTGTGTATGAAAGCTTCACACTTAAGGTACTCTTTCATCTTTACCAATAGCAGATGCCCAAATGTATCTTTGGTTGTTCTGCGATCCTTCATAGTTTCCTCAATTCCTTCAAATGAACATCCATATCAAAGCAATTATGTATATATATATTACAATTAAGGTACATATTAAAAATATCAACGCACATTTGTATAATGCTCATTTAATAATGATTGTCAAGGATTGTCAAGTTCTCCAACAAATCTGTGTTCTAATTTTAAAATATTTTTGCTAAGGATACAACGGGTGTATAAATGAATTCTCCCAACAGCCAGTTAAAGAAAAATTCCACACGTGAAGATGGTTTTCTTGGACATTGACTTAGGTACTTATTTGTTTACTTGTTGTAGTTGCACACGAGTAAAACACGAAGATTTCCTGCCACATTCAAGAGGGTTTGCGAAGAAATCCCTTCAATTTTTAGCAGAGATTTTGTTTACATCATCACAATCTGAAGCACGTCCCTGAGTACGTTTGACCCACCAGCCCTTTGTTTAACAGCTGCACAGGGACACATTCCCGTTGCTTTTCACAACTCACATGTTTGTAGTTAAAGAAAATAAAATACTGTCATTTTCCTGCCAGCTGGCAGTATTTCTTCTGCACTGACCAAGAGTAACCAAGAAGTTCATTTCATCTTTCGCAGGCTGTAATCTACAGAAAAGGAAGTGAATACTTGTATTAAGCTAAATCAAGCCGACGGAGTTGCACTGCTGTTGTTTTTCTCCACTTTTCGTTAAAAGGAGAAAAAATCACTGGCATTTTTTGGAAGCATTTCTTCTGTCCTGAGAAGCAAGATTTGTATTTTATCTTTCAGAAGTTGTATGAATTTCTTGAAGTTCAGAAACAACTTGTTCCAGAAAAGAAATTAACACTTGCTTCAAAGTAAATCAAGACGTCGGTGTCTCTTGCTGTGTGTGCTCTTATCTGTCCATCTCTCTATCCTCTTCTCTCTGGCAGTCTGTGTAGAGTATCTGAATGGGATGTAACACCACTTGGAAAAGAAAAAAATTCTCAGGAAAATTCTCAGGCAGAATAAAAAATCATTATTCTCTTCTCAGTCAGATTCACAGCTCAGACTCACACTCAGACAGGATCTCAACTCCGTACTGCTCTCTATCCTCACAATCCAGAACCAGAAGATATTCAGACAATCAGTGCTGCTACATGAACAATATCAGACAGAACAGCCTGGACTCATGTCACATTTCCCCCTTTTATCTTTCCTCCCAGCCCTCTTAGAGACATAGAAGAGCTCCTGGTTCTCCTCTCTGTGAACTGGGCTCAGGGGTCACTGATCTGGCAGTTGTGGGCTCTGTTCCAGGTCGAAAGCAAGAAGGATCTATTAACGCTTTCCAGGACTTCCAAACCCTTCAGTATTACTTTCTTTACTGTATGTCAGCCTCCCAAAATGTTTATAAATGTTTTATGAGTGTGGAATTATCTTATTATTTATATACAGTATTTATGTAATAAACACCAGTAGTGACACTATGATCGTTATATTGATTATTTGTAGCCTATGGTCCGATGGTCGTGTCTACAATAGTGACCATTTGACCAGTCTGTAGCTCTGAGCAGTGGGACTCAGATCACACAGAAGACCCGCCTGTGTGTGATTCCATACCAGCCCTGGGATTCAGCTACTCTCACAAATGTCTCACAGACCGTCTTATAAATTTACAATTAGATGAAGTCATGTAACAGTTCTACAGATAATTTAAATAATCAGACAGCAGTTTTGGCAGTGGATACATCTCCACATGGGAGAAAGGAACTGAAATATATGTGCTCACTGTAAAGTAGGAAGAGGTGGTCAGACAAGCAAAACAACTTTGCAGATAATGTGAAGTGACATTGTTTTGTGTCAATCAGCTCACAGATTTCGCTTCATGTGCCTTAAGCTGTGCAATTTGTATGGTTGTTGAATGAGATTGATTTCTTCACAAGCCCAGTCAATTGCCAGTGGAGAGCTTGCCGACACACACCTTCATGAAGACTCTCTTCATTGTCAAGTCGCCTCCTTTGCATACAATAGTAGCACCGACACTAAGAGAAAGGATGAGAAATAGCGTTTATCAAGCGATTGCAGTGTTTGTTTGACTGAGGATCCTTGTGTGCTGAACTGGCCTCTGGAGAAGTGTAGTGCAGTAAAATAGAAGGTTTGTGTCACTCAAGATTGTTACAGAACAGAACAATACAATTACAATACTTTTATGAGAGTAAATATTACTGGTGCATCACAGTTCTTATAATGGTGAAAACAGGAGCACCTTCTCTACATTTTTGACTGAAGTATTTAAATGGAAAGAAATACTATCACTATGCAATTCATAAATGCAATTGACCTCCTCTAAATGTTCTAGTTTGATGAAACAATGTATGGAATTAGGTGACAATATCGGAATTCATTCAAATGCTCAGGATTAATTTTCAGCAACAAAAAAAGTGCTCGGAAATATTTTACAAGAATGAAACCTTACATTCACCTAAATAAACATTCACCATCTACATTAGCAGAGAACAGTAGGACAGAAGGTTAGTGTCACTGGACACTGCATCAGAGAGGCCGATCTATTCTCCCTCATTATGCAGGCTTACCCACTCATGATGAACTGTCCTCCAGCGATACTCAGCTGCCATCATCGACTCAGACATGACGTTCATGTACATATTATACCTTAATATGGCACTGCGTTACAATAATTTGATCAAAACAACTGGTGAAAAAAAAGATAAAGACTTTGTCCAAAAAAGAAGCATTTATACCTTTCCTCTCCTACCAGCCATTACAAGTCACCTAGTTTTTAATTTAGAGCTAGATTAAAGCTCTAGTCTCTTTGGGGGTGTGAGTTGGAATCCCACTGCTGCCAAATATCTCCAACTATCTCAGTGTTAAGAAGCAAAAAACACACATTTGCTGCAGAAGTAACAGGAGAATTTGTGCCATTCAGCCTCATAGCGTGATGTCATTTTCTCAGGCTCATTTTTAGATGCTTGTGATCGAATCTATGATTCTTATGAGTGTGCCCTCCATAAAGGTAGCACAGATATAACGTGCCAAGTTTTCAGAGAATCGCATTAAATACAGGTCAGAAGAAGGCGACAAAGTGTCCGCTAGGCAGTTCAGCTATTTCAACGGTGTTCTCTGTTGTTTAGGTCCAGAATGACACCCGTTACAACCAGGAAACACACAGTGTCAGGCATCAAAAAGACTTCCCAAAACCCTGATCCTCTCCTTGATCCGGTGATGGCATCCAGACATTTCCTGCAACAAAGCCAGGATACGGTCTTCAACAACACGAGTGAAAGGCTAATTCCCAGCCTTTGCAATCCTTTGCAAAGAAGGACCGCATGTGCTCAGTGTTAAATGCGCTGTTCATTATTATTATTAATAATAATAATCTATACATTATATAGTGCCTTTAAAGGTGGCTTTTCAAAGTGCTTTACAGAATGAAACCAAGAAAGTTAAAAAATACACAAGATAAGCAGGATGAGAATACACAGTTAGAGGAGACAATATATGGTGGTATTAAATACAGTAGGAACAGAGGGGTAAAGAATAGTTCATTAAAGGCTCTTCTAAAGAAGAGGGTTTTGAGTCTGGATTTGAAGGAGTTTAGAGAAGGTGACTCTCTGATATCTTTGGGAATAAAGATCCAGAGCTTTGGTACAAAACAGGAGAAGGCCCTGTCACCCATAGAGTGTAGATGGACTGGGGGACAGATAGGAGACCAGAATTAGAAGAGCGAAGGTTGTGAGGTGGGGAGTAGGGCGATAACCCAGACGGGTACTGTGGTGTCAAGCCATGGAGAGCCTTATAGGTGAGCATGAGGATTTTGAAGTTGACAGGAAGCCAGTGCAAGGAGTCCAGGACAGGAGTAATGTGATCACAGTCCAGTGCTAATTTCTTTCTTGTGGCTGCTGGTTAATTTTCAACTGTGGACTCTTAAGAAGTCCTTTATTTGACTTGATCAACACTAATCCCTAGAGGATTTTGAAAGGTTGAATCAAGATGATACATGACTCTGGTGGGACTCGAACCCACAACCTTTGAATGACTTCATTCTATCAAAGCCTAGAAGTCCAATGCGCTCTCCATTGCGCCACAGAGCCAACCGATACATCGCTATATAAAACAGCTACAGAAAGCTGTAACTCATGCTTCTCCCGTTGTCTTTAAATTAAGCTCCATAAATATTGACAATGAGTGGCCTGTTGTCTACGAATAGATACCGCTGGGATTCACACCCAGGGTCTCCTGGTTTTTAGTGAGGCGTCTTAACCAGCTAAGCCATGGTGCCAAACCTGCTAAATGTTATCCACAACTTCAAACACCTGTGAGAAACGGGCAACTGCAGTGTTACGCCTGCTGGCTCAACAGATAATCCTTTTCGAAGTTTAAGGAGAGGATTTCTTTGTCAATTCAATTAAACATTTTAGAAATGCTGAACGATTGATGTGTTTCACGCGCAGAAATATTTTATCGTTACGTACTTTTTCTGTGCAGTAAGTTCTCCTTCAACTCCGCCCACCAACAGAGGTCGTTTTTAATACAGGAGTAAAGGCACACTGCACATCAGCAAAACATCCTGTACAGGTTTAGGGAGAGCGACATCAGTGATTGGAAAGTTGGAAGTTTCGGGTCACTTTTTTATTATAGATTCAAGCAGCCCTGAATACCTTTTCAAGAAACATTTCAGAATCCCAGTCACGTCCAGTATGATTGCTACACAGGTCTACAGTATACAATCAGAATACTGTTTGTGCATTATATAAAACACACCGCCCAAAGCATTTCTAAAACAGGAATTACATGTTTCTGAATGGCCCTCCTTTATAAATAAAATAAAAGGTCTGAAGCCTGCTCCAAAGAAGCACTTTATTCAGAGCTGACAAAGATGTGATAGGAAACATCTCAGAAAATGAAGATGCAGTCATTTCCACGCGTCGCACAACAAGAGCTGAACCCACCCGACGTTCTCAAGAGAGTAAGGTGTAAGGAGTGTGGCTGGGTGGTCTAAGTGCTGGGTTTGTGCTCCATTTTCTTCGCTGGGTTAGGTTTGAATCTTGCCACTGCTAAGTGTTGGTGGGTTAAGACCTTCCTTCTATTGCGACGTCAATGGGTAAAAGCTTTGCTTGGCAGTCTGTCGAGAGACTGAACTAGGTGTTTCAAGATAGTCTTTATCAGCTTAACATCAAGGCATTAAAATGCCTCATTTTGTGTTCCCAACAGCAATGCTCTTTGGTCCCTTCAGCATTATGCAGGGAACAACATCTGCCGTGATCACTTTTGAGTCAGTGTGAATCGTAGTGTGCCGCAATTGTTTTTAAAATTGGTTCTGTAGTGTAAGAAAAACCGGCCGTTCAGGGACGCCAAATATGTAACTGTAGTGGCTCTCTGAAGGCACCAGTTCTGTAGGGTTTGGGCATTTACTGAGACAATTATTTATTGTAGCAGTAAATCACAAAGTTGATTCTTTTGATGGCTTTAGAGTCCAACCATGCGACATAACTCAAACAACGCACACACACAGGTGCTAATACACGAGGATACATTTATTAATACATAGAATATGCATGTAAACCTAACAGATCTTATCGAGAGGGTTATCAGAATACAAAAGATATATATTCAATCAGTTACAAAGTGTTACACATATCAAGAGGACATACGTTCAGTATATCATTCATTAAGACCGTTTCGTAAAGTGAACTTGGTTACAACTTCTACATTAGATACTCAAAACAAGTACATAACTCTTAGGAATTAAATTGATATCAACTGGTTTGGATAACAATGGAATTCTCGAGCTGTAATGCAGTGAAGTTGAATACTCATCCAATTTCTGGGGATTCAGATCTCCTGCGGGCACAAACAGTTGCAGGCTGTTGCTGTCCAATCCGCGCTCTCTGGCTCGGTGCCAGGCTGTGCTGTGCGGCTTGTCACGGTGCACTGCTGATGCTCACTGTTGGCTTTAACTAGCAAAGTTTGTGCACAGGAGAAAAGATGACTGTGGGTCCCAGAAAGTCAGGAAGAGGACCGGTTCGTTCCTGATGAAGAGCTAGTTCTGAATAGTGATTCAGCTGTCCACAGTTCCGACCTGTTCACGAGGCCTGCTGCTGGTTACTCTCTGGCAACCTCCACTCTAGACTCTTAGAACAAAGGAAAGTTCTGGCACTCGGACACACTGGCCGTTCCGTGGTTGTCCGAGCTGAGTCTCAGGATGGTCAGGAGGCACGCTGCGAGAATGTCCTGCCCTTGGGAGCCTTCTGCTCCTGGGCCGTCCTGCCCTGGAATTCTCCTTTGAATTCCCTTTAGAACAGTCCACAGAATCCTTCTCCAGAATCTTACTGAATCTCCCTGAATCTTACTGAATCTCTCAGGCTCTCTGAGTTGCCTGTTTTTACCTGGAGGAACTTCAGCTCGTTGATTGGCTGAAAGTTCCATGGGCATCAGAGTCCCACGTGGGTTACTCGGCCCTACCAGCCCCTGATTGGTTGATCAAGGTGAGATATGAGTCACTTACTCCTGACACTTAGGAATGCAGTCCAGATGTCCAACTGGCACTCCCTAGATAGATAGGCACCAATGGATGACCATTGATCATGATAGCCAGGCTTAGCTAAGTGCATCCCCCTTTGGGAGCTGTCCTTATCAGGAACCTTAAATCAGCCTGCATGAATAGTTTCTCTGTGGCTGCACCACAGAGATGAACAGAGAAATGGGGCCTCATTTGGGAAGGCTCAGAACACTTAATTCTTTCTTATTAATAAGCCTCGCCGCTACAGTAGGCATGGTGCATTTGTCTGTGAAACTTGAATGCTGTGCTTTTTCACGCAGAATCATCGGCAGGAGCAAAGCTTATTCAATCTTTGCGCACAGCGCTCCATCAGAAATACTTTGTCCAAGTTTTGAAGAGATTGTGGGATTCTCTGCACACGCTCACATCGCGTACCTCAGACAACACCACCATTCGATGGGAAATTGATTCTACTTCTTGCAGTTGTTCCTGTGGTTGTGATAGTTACAAAGTTGCACTTTCCTCCACCTTCTGCTATAGTATTCATTGGGTGAGCTTCATCAATTGGCTCAGAAAGGTCAATTGTGCTTCGGAAAAAATCAGCAGCAGTGTCTTTATTTTGTCGGTGAGTATGGCTGTCTTTTAAAGCACATGAAAAACACGAGTTTGTGGATTTCTCCAAATAGCAACGAATTCAGTTGTGCAGAGCCTTACTGCTTTCAGAGGGTCTTTTACCGACGCTGCTGTAGTAGAGAAGTGACATAATCACAAACGCAACCATTTGTGCTGGCTGTTTAACTAAGTATTAAGCTTTTTTAACTATCACATGATTTTAACTAATTTAACATCATCTCCAGAAGAGCACCTCGCACTGCTCACTGAGCTGATGTATGTGCCCATTTCTCAAAAAATTAAATATCATCTGAACTGATTTTTTTCTACTTTAAATGCTTTCCTACTCTTTTAATATTTCAGTTAAATCTTTTATTTTGAAGTACTTTCCATTGATATTAATCCTAGTCCCGATGAATGATTCTGGGACATGGTGCGTCTTGAATAATGTTCTTATAGGTTTCAGTTTGGAAAAGTGCGCTCTCCAGAAGCTACCGAAACCTCTAATGGTCACACAAAGCTTAATGCAATAGCAACGTTTGGGGTTGAAAAAGAATATAACTTGCTATGAATATGAACACTGTTCCAGGAGGCGTGTAAGGACTATTTTGGCTCAGATCACCAATTTACCTTACATTTCTACTCCATTAATATCGCTATTGAGTGCTAAAGGTAGGTCCTGGCAATACTTCTTGAGATCTTCTTTAGAAAAATTTAAAAAATATATATTTCCAGTACTAAACAAAAAGTAAAAAATACTGATTACGTGCAACTGATAAAATCTCTCTTCCAGGGACGTTGTAGCTACATGCAAATTACAATGGAAAACTTTATCAGCTTTAAAAGTTTCTTTTGCATTTATAAGACGATCAGCATGACACTCAAAACATACCTGTATTCAGTAAGCGGTGAGTCTGCTGGCTGAGCAAGTTGCCTCCTCTACACACAATAGCAGCCCTGACGCTAAGATAAATGAAAAGAAATTGCTTTTATTGGGCACTTTTCATATCCGATGAGCTTGACATCTCCCAAGGGCGATGGAGTTTTTTTGCGACACTGCTTTTCCCTTTTTTCTTCTTTCTGTACTCTGATGGAAAAAAAAAGAGAAATCATGTAAGGGAAAAATGTATTTTTTTTCATGGAGAAAACATGCACCAGGAATGTTTTGTTTTGAAGAAGTGATTTAACATGATACATGACCTAATTTACTAGAGTAAATGCTCACACTGCAAGGTCTGCTTTACTACAAGAGAGAAGTAGAGTGAAAGATGTCATAATTGCACTGCGTTGTTGAAGAAAACATCTTTTTCTTTGAATTCTAAATCAATCAGAATTTCAAAGTGAAACACAAACCCTTTGTCTGTATTAAAGAGATGATATTTTAAAACTGATAAAAATGTAGAAAACACGTTTCTCACTTAGAAATTTAGGATGGGATTATTACTATTACTAGTAATTACTAGTTGCAGTGCTGAACTCACCATGGTGCAATTCAGTTACATGATTGGCCAGTGGTTTCATGGATAACGCGTCTGATTTTGCATCATGAGATTGGAGGTTCGACTTCTACCGGGTTCGTGTGTTTTTAAATCAGGCTACTCAGAAATAGAAGTCCATTATGTGAATGAACCGCACCTGAAAGCAAACGTTGGTCGGGTTTCCTTCTTTCCAGCATGAAATAGCAAATCGTTACAAAAAGCACCAGCTAATGTCCAATAGCATTAATCATTTTAATTAACATGAATATACTGTAAGGTCTTGGTACATGGGATTGGATTTCATCCACAATTTAAAAAAGGGCAAATTATATTTATAGGCTTCAGACACATTTTAATACAAAAGTGACCTAAAACTCTGTAACTTTCAGGTTAGTTTGAACCTGTAATGAAAAAGGGGCCTGAAACTTCCATTCTGTGATGTAACTGTCTCTAAAGTCGGACGTGATGTTTCACGGATGTGCAGTGTGCCTTTTCTCTTGTCATGTTCAAAATGACTTGCTGTGTAATTTCCTGAATGCGTGTCCTGTACTGCTCTGTTATTTCATTTAGATTATCTATGTGGTGTACAGATAAAACCAAACGGCATGGTCTAATTCCTGGGTTCGGCACCAGCTGAACCTGAACATACATCATCCGATCTCAACATGATTTGAACACACAACCTTTTGATGTGGTATCAGATGCACTACCATCACACCACTCCCCATAAGTGCTTTTAATTCCCCGAAGGAGAAAAATATTTTTTTTCATTCTCTCCTGTGAGAAGCACCGCTCTTCCAACGAGGGTCTCTTCTTCCCAGACCACAGATTATTTTTCCTGTCTGGCTCTCACACAGAGGGCAGACACACTGTCTCCACTAATGTGTTTACTACATCTATAGATCTGACCCCCTTACAGCCCTGATATTCCTTGACAGGATCCCATATTGAGCAGTATTTCTCGCGTTCTGAACTTACAGTGTGTACACAATGTACTTTATACACAAAGTAAGTGTTTTCGTAACTCTTGGACGTTTTGTCAAAATGTTACTGGCATGCCAAAATCGCCCCCTCAACTGAACAGTCCCACCCCCCTCAGTTTTGGATAAATTGTCAATGGTCAGATAACTACACTAACCCCGAATTCACAGTTACTACATCAGACTGTTTAATGTGCAGAAGGGCTATCTGTCCAGGAACAGCACGTTACATAGTGTCTATGTTTTGGGGTGTCAACATTATTATGACCTTATTTGCTCAGGTGGACCAATGCCTTGCAGTAGTTTATCCTTATACTTACAATCGTTATATAACTAGGACTGTAGTTATAGAAGTTTCTACTTTCTGTTGGTTTTACAATGATTTCTTAATGATTCAGAACCTCGTTACCGTTGATGTTGTTGCAAAAATGAACACATATGGTTGACGCTCCAGGCAAAAATAATCACGTGAGTTCTGATGAACGTGGAACTGTTCTTCATCACTAAATACCAGATTGCTTGTCGTTATCTTCTAACATGAAATACTAATCAGTGGCATTCTTGCGAGAATTCACTTGGTTGCAATGGCTCCATTTAAACCGAAATATCACTACCCCCCTCAGGATTTCAGACCTCCCCCCCCCCCCTACAGATCATTCCCCTGGCGCCAGTCCTGGGTATAATGATGAACATAGCTGCCTTGCAAGCAGTGAATCTGGGTGTGATTCCCACATGACCCATCAACAAACCTTTTCCAATGAATCTTTGATCAATTTAAAAAAGTCTTGAACCTGGTAGGCTAGGGAAGAAGCACTGTTTGAGTGCACTGAGGAAAATGTGCTACTGTGCTGTGCTGCTCCAGTAGCGCAATTGGTCAGGTTGTGGTGCTTTTATAGTGGAGTTATACCGAGGTTGTGAGCTCAATCATCACGTGGAGTATGTTCCGTTTTCAGCTGCAGAAACGTGCTGTTGAATTTATGTCGGTTCTTGTGTTACTTTTTCCTCTCGATGGAGCTGTATTAATGCAGGCACACCTGCTTCCATGTCAAGTTATTTTATCGTTGCTTACAAACCAACACACTGCAGACACCTCTGATATTGTCACTGCTTGTGGGCCACGTGTTCCTGCTGTCAGCCTACCATGATCATACACCTATAGAAATATTACTGCTGTAGGACAGGAGCGAAGAAACAAAACGAAAGCACACCAAGTTTAAAAAGGTCAAAATGTGTCAAAGCCCTTCCTCGAGGAGAATGGGGTTCAAACCTACTTGTGCAGAGTATCATGTATTAAGAGGAGATTGCCTTAACCACTAGGCCACCTCCATACACACTTCAGCCCCCTCCGGACATGAGTTGCCTCTTTCCCCATACTCAAGGGTAATTTTCCTCTTCCACCTACAATTTCAACATTTACCTTGGGAGATGTCAAACCACAGAGCCTGTGCTGCGCTTCAGTGTTAGCTGTAGTGGACACCCCATTGAACATAAAAAGCATATTGAGCTCCTTGGACATAAGCCATTTCTCGTCACTTGCTCAGCGAGCAGGCTCAGCGCACACTGAATGCAGGTGTCTCAGAGCAATTGAGATGTGTCCAAGTGGCTGTAAAAGGGATATCTGATGCCAGTGCCATGGCTTAGTTCTCCGACGGCAGGCATAGCGGCACGCCGGTTGGAGTATTCTCGGTCGCATTTAATGGGAACGTCATGGCAGCGTCAGCTCAAACCACCAAATGGAGACAGGCGTGCCGACAAGCTGACCCTGCTGATGCGGGATTAACACTAGGATGCGAGAATGCTGTGGCTTAGTTGGTTAGAGTGCCTGCCTAGTAAACAGGAGATCCTGGGGTTGAGTCTCAGTGGTGCCTGTCTTGCCACACAGTTTATCATTATGGAAAGCAACATCCTTCTACATTAAATTTAATGGAAGTGTTCATTTAATTTTTGGAACAACTTGTTTTTAAAAAAATCCATACAAATTGCAAAAGATAAAATACTCATCTGTTTTGTCAGTGCAGAGGAATTACTGCCAGCTGGCAAGGAAACAAAAACGATTTTTTTGTTTTTAGCCAAAAACCTGTGAATGTAGAAAAAAGGTGATGTGTGCGTTAGTTTTTATGGCACAGTCAGTCCGCATATCCTTCAGTTAAACATAACGTTGGTAAATCAAAAGTCCCCAGAGACGCATTTCAAATTAATCGGACCTCAACACCGTCTCCCCTAAATGTGATGGGGTTTCTTTGGATGTCCTTAAGCATCCTGATAGTTGCAGAGATTTCAAACTTTTGGCTAAAGTCAAACTACAAGAAGTTAATAGTTGAGCGCCTAAGTCAATATCACTGGGAATGTGACTATGTAAACTTAAATAGTATTCAAAATATTGCAATTTTGTTGTAGTTTAAAAAGATATTTTAGCTGGGGATCTTCAAATGATGAGGGTAGAAAAGAGAACTATTCGACACCATCAGGAGTGCTTAACGTGTGATAAAAGTGTTTTTTAATCACAAAGTGAAAATAGTGAATTTGTCTTTCACTTAGATGTTCATCAAAAGCTCATTAAACAATGAAGGAGAGGCTCGTGTTCCAAATTCACTTCGTGTCTCATTATCTTGCTTAGATTTTTAAAATGTACACTGTTGACTATACACTCTTCCTAACACGATTAAAGAGCCAAGTTTAGTTCAGAGGTAAAGCATCTCATGCATCGTATGAAGCTCTGTTTTCTATCACCAGCGTCTCCACTCTGATTTCTTTTTAAGCGCGATATCTTTTCTGTGATTTCTTTCGTTTGAATGCCCTCATGTGTGAATCTCAGCACAACACATAAACTCGTTTGTCTGTTTTAAAGAGATGCAATTTTTAAAACAGACAAAATGAAAGACTTATTAACTAAATACACATAGAAAACGTGCACCTAATTGAGAACATTTGGACTGGGGCGATGTATTATTGTAGCGGCGCAAGCTCACAGTGGTGCACTTGAGGAATGCGGTACAAGGGCCAGTGGTACATTGGATAACGCATCTGATTATGGATCAGGAGACTGTAGGATCGTAATGTTCTTATACCCAGTACCATAACCGTAGTGTGTTCAGTCCTACACAACCTTTCTATCGACTGAATAAGCCTCCTGTTCCATCTCCATCTTCTTCCCACACATTCCGGCTATTTCAGCACCGTTATTGTTGGACCACAGTCACAGATACGTAAGGGACACTATTCTGAAGAACCGTCTTAAATAAATAACGTTGCAAAAGGTAACAATAATGTTTTCTTAACGTAACCTTACATTTGGGCGTACAATACAATTTTCTGTACCCTCAAATAAAACAAAATCTTACTGCTTTCTCCTGAGAAACACAAGTGTAGTGTTAAATCACAATAAATAATACAACAAATATACTAAACTAACACCCAGATGTGACAACACACAGCTATGACAGAACACATTGAAGACTTAAAAGCCCTTTAAATTTTTATTTCCTTAATTTCCATTCTCTTCCCTCCCCAGGATAACTGAAAACTAACTATAATAAAGACTGTATATGCATTACTTGTAATACAGCTACTAATAAAAATATACATGGAACATATACATAATTATTAATAAATAACACTTTTATTAGTAAATACGTGTAATGATAACATTCATTGTGAATATTTGTGGTGTCTGGAAAGCAATTTTAGTTAAATATAATAATAATTTTCAAGCAAGTGGTGCATAAGCTTGTTACTTAATGAGTACATTATTTCCATTACATTCAAGACAGTTCTAATGTGATCGATTGTTCTGCTTAGTCCGCTACTGAGTAGCTTAAAACCTATGAAGAGGTGGTTTAAGCTAGACTCCTAATGCAGTAACATCTAACGGGCAGCAGCTGTTATTTTAGGTTTGTTGCAATTGAGAACAGGTTTAGTACAGAGCTGCTGACAAATTTCAGTGGAGTTTATTGTATAAGGGTTTATTGCAATTGACCCATTGTAGCTACCAATCAGCAGCAAGGAAAAACAAACTTCACTTGTGCCTTTTAAAAAAAGGGAAACAGAGTAGTAGTTTATGTGGTAATTTCAGGTACAATGTAAGAACTAAAGTTATCTACTCCCATAGTAATGCGTGGGGTCCTATAAATAGAAAAAAAACAATTTTAACCCGAAAACACAACAAACACAAAACAAGAAGTCTTCCAGGAACCTAGGTAAATCCCTGTAGTAGTCTAACAACTACAAAAAAAAACAAAAACAAATGCAACAACTTCAAAAGAAAAAGAACATTAAAAACAAATCTGGGGAACAACAAAAACACAGAGTCTAATTCGAGAGCTTTTTCAAGTCTTCAGTGCTCCTCTCGTCTCAGTAGACCTCTCTCATATATTTGTGTACAGGTCAGCTGGAGGTACACAGCTGATGGTATTTTAAGTAGGGAGCTGCGTCAGAATGCATGGGCTTCAAAGGAAAAAGTCAAGGTTTATTCCATGCTGAAAAGAGAAGGAAACACAATGTTTCAGCTGTGGAGCCTTATTTGATTGTGACTCGAAGTAAACCTTTACTTCTTCGTTTGATGTTAATTTATCTCCATCAGATACCTAATAATATCTAAACTTGACAGTTGCTTTCAGTAGCTAAAGACGCTGCTCCAGGTGAGGCTCGAACTCACAACCTGCTATGCACTGCTGTATAAGTACCACGCACTGACCGATTGCGCCACTGGAGCTGTGCAACTTGTGTTCTTCATACAGACTGACGCTGCAGAAACACAGGGTGAAAACGGTTTCGGTTGTGGATCCATCTATACATGGGGAACACTGAAATAGCAAGGAGAATACAAGAAAAGAAACTGAAAGAATTGTGCTAACAGCAAAGGGGGACGGAGGGAGGTGGTCGGACAAGTAAATCAGCCTGGTAGATTGTTTGTAGCGACATTTTTGAGTCAATCGGCACACTGATTTCTCTTCATGTGCCTTGAACTGTGCAGTTTGTATTTTCGTTGTAGATAGGTTTCTTCAGAAGTCCAGTAAATTGACAATAATGGAGAACTAGCTGACGCACCCCGTCGTGAAGACCCTCTGTAAGGTGATTACACGTTTCATTTTCAAGTCGCCTCCTTTACACTCAATTGCTTCCTCGACACTGAGAGAACATGAGAAATGGCTTCAATTTCAATGTGAAGCGCAGTTCAGGCTTGATGGCTTCACATCTCCAATCAATCAAATAAAATTGCAGTGAAGCGATCTAAATAAGACTCTGAAGTACTGGGAAAGATGATTATTTTGAGCGTGCCTCCCAGGGTCTGCTACGAGGCTGAAGTTGGCTTCTTATTCGCCAGCTTCTTATGCGTGTTTTTCGTTCCACCTTTAATGCTGCTGCTGTGATGTTATGTCGCCTTTCGCCTGTAGATGGCTCTCTTCGATCAGTACTAATCCGGCTGGAAAACTGTAGACATCTTCACTGAAAGGGAATATCCAAATAGCGACTGTCCAAACTATATTTTTGTATGGAATATATTTCAGAAAATCGCAAACCAATTTTAAAAACTCACCATAACACGGACTTACACTGGGAAAAAGTGATTGCACTTTCTGCTTATTTCTACGGCCTCCCCCCCGATTATGAAAATGTCTCACAGTTCTGACACTGATGTGTGAAAGACAATGTAACAGACTATCAAAATCCTGAAGTACAAACAATTTTAATGCACCAGTTTTTTAAATATGACCCTCTGATCTTGGCATGTCAGAATACATCGGGAAAAAGTATGGCACGAATTGCAATGTCACGCATTGTTGAGAATATCACTGACCTTGCCGATATTTGCAGGGGATACGAATGTTTTGCACATGTTGAACTACAACATGTAAAAATTGAGCTCCTTAGTCAATATCACTGGGAATGTCCAATAATGACGTACATCAGTAGCCTCAAAGAAACTTAGACTCACACATGGAGTTTTATCTTTGTATGGAGATTGGGAGAATTAATTTATACTCTCGTTGCTCATTAGCTAAATTATTTTAAAAATATGACACAGATTTGTTTGAGAAACTTGTAATTGCCTTAAAGAGAGTCTTCTTGAAGATGTGCACCAGCTAGCTCTCCACTGTCAATTGACGGGACTTGAGAAGAAACTGTTCTCATACAACCAACATACAAATTACACATCTTAAGGAACATGAAGAGAAATCCGTGTACTAAATAACATAAAACTGTCGCTGCAAATTATCACCAAGCTGTTTTATGTATCTGACCACCTCTTTCCTACTTTGCAGCGAGCACAATTCTTTCTGTTTCTTCATTGCTATTTTACTGTCTCTTTCCTCCGGAGATGGATCCACAGCCGAAACTTTAGGTCGGTTCCTGTTACTCTGTCCGATTGAAAGAGCTGTATGAAAGGCATTCCCATCTCTGCAGGAAAGTTATTGCTGCTCTCAACACAATATACTGCAGCCAAATGTGATAGCGATACTGTCACTGCCTGTGGGCCACGTGTTCCTGCTGTCAGCCTATTATGTCATGTTCATCCACACCCAGAAACATTACTGCTGTAGCACAAGAGTTATAGGTGCAGTTGATAGAGCATTAATCTCTTAATCTCAGAACTGTGGGTTCAGTCCCCACATTGGGTCCCTCTGTGTCAGTTTGATCCCCCAAATCCTCCTAGCATGACCTGATGGTGTAACAGTGATACCCAGTACCCAGCGTAATTCAGCTTTCTTTCCACTTGATTCAGATATTGATCTGAAATCATCGGCCGAACAAAAGTTTGTCTAAATCGAGGGAGATCTGCTCTCAATCAAGTATTAAACACTTCAGCATTTACTGTTTGAATACCGCACTTTGTCAAAACACTGCCGCTTCTTAAGCTAATAAGTAACGGTTTTTGAGCATGCATTGTATTGTTAATGCTTATATTAAAAAAGCATAAATTCACATAATGGAATTTTGACGGAACAAAGTAGTCCAGCCCCTTTACAACATTACATACCCACTGATTAAAGCTTAAAACTACAGTAGCAGGAGTAATAATAATGGCAAGAACATGTTTGGAGTTCGGCATTTCATTTATTCTGCGCAAACATCGTATCGGAATGAACTGCCCGAGATAAAAGAGTAATTGCAGCTTCAGATCATATTTTCCAGAGCATTGCATTGTTCTGTTCATGCTGACTACACGCTTTAAATTTGTAATTTACTGCAAGCGTTGCTTTTCCAGATTTTTCTGAAATTCCTCGCATTTGACTTGACTTGAACTTTATTGCCATATGTAACCGGTGCTGGTACAATGGAATTCTTACTTACAGAAAGTCTCTCGATTGTAAAACAAGTGTAAAAAAAACAAAACAAAGTGCAAACAGTGCATCAAGACAATGTACAAACAAACAATAGACAATGTGCAAGTAAACATGCAGACAGTTTGAATATAAACAATACAGACGTGTAAACAATGACTGGAGACGTACAATAAATAAATTAAAATGAGGTAGATGGTGATGGTGTAGGTGTGGTCCGAGGGGGATGGCTAAATGTGTTCGCCAGTCTCACTGCTTGTGGATAAAAGCTATTGAAGAATCTAGTGGTAAGTGTCCGTATGCTCTTATATCTCTTGCCTGAGGGCAGTGGGGTGAAGAGCTCATGCCCGGGGTGGTGACTGTCCTCTGTGATGGCCAGAATTCTACCACGGCAGCGGTCCTCATAGAGCTGTTTAATCTTGGTGAGACCGCAGCCGATGATCTTCTGGGCCATATTTACCATTCTCTGCAGTGCCTTTCTTTCTCGCGAAGAGGTGTTGCCATACCACACGGTGATCCCGTTGGTGAGGACGCTCTCGATAGTGCAGCGGTAGAAGTTCACCAACACATGTATTGGCATCCCCCATCGCTTGAGGCACCTCAAGAAATAAAGGAGCTGCTGAGCCTTCTTCATGATAGAGTCAGTGTTCACAGTCCAGGTTAGATCTTTAGAGATGTGTGATGTAGAGATCGGCAAACTTGATGATGCGGTTATTGCTGTGTCTTGCTGTGCAGTCGTGAGTAAATAGGGAGTACAACCTTGGACTCAGACAGCAGCCTTGTGGGGTTCCAGTGCTCAGGGTGAGTGGTGTTGATGTTTTATTGCCTATCCGCACCACCTGTGGTCTCTCGATAAGAAAGTCCAGCAGCCAGTTGCAGACAGAGTTGCACAGACCTAATCCCCTGAGCTTTGTCACCAGTTGACTGGGTATGATGGAATTGAATGCTGCACTGTAGTCCAAAAACAGCATTCTCACATACGAGTTCTTAGTGTCCAGGTGTTCCAAGGCTGTATGCAGAGCCAGGGAGACAGCATCATCCACTGATCTGTTGCTCTGGTAGGCGAACTGCAGGGGGTCCAGGGACTCTGTGATGGAGGAGTTGATGTGTGACAACACCAGCTTCTCCAGGCATTTTATCACCACAGATGTAAATGCTACTGGGCGGTAATTATTCAGGCATGCCACTTTTGTCTTTTTGGGGGTTGGAACAATAGTGTTTTTTTTAAAGCAGAGCCATCACTAAAATATTTCATTCCCGTCGCTGAATACATCGTGGAAACGGTATTTGCAACGGAATGCTGTCACACATGAAACCTTTTTGTTTTTCGGTTCTGAAGTTTGAAAATGAAAATAAAACGGGGGTCACCTCATAGGCTTGAAAGAAGTCCAAGCAGCATAAAAACCCGCGAATTCTCACAAATTGTGTTGCATTGTGCTGCACCTTTCTTCTGTTGCTTTTTTAAATCAGTCTTAAACATTTGAATGCATACCTTACTGCTGCTAATCACATTCACGTGTTTACGAAGCTTTTTTCTGTCTGTTATGTTTTTGCTAAGCAGTTTCTCCATTTTCCTCGTACTGTGATTGTGAGCGAGCACAACAACACTGAAACAGTGTAAAGACAGATAAAAAAGTCAGGGTAAAACGCCTGACTGTCGGGAGTGGGATTTGAACCCGTGCCTCTATTTGGAGAGCGAAACGCAAAGCTTAAAAGACATGAAGCTGTGAATTTGCTGTTTTAAACCGCTTGGCTATCCTGAAAAATGTGTGCTGATTGCACCAGTCGCATCCGATTTTCCGTAACTTTAGAACGATTGATATGACTGGACAAAGACAATTTGTGGCGTTTAGCATGACATGGAAAACGGTACCGGAGCATTCGGGTCCGGACTACCAGACTCAGAAACAGTTTTTACCCTCGCACTATCAAACTATTAAACTCCCAGCCTCTCTCACTCTCTCCTCACCTCTCACCTATGATCTGAACCTCACAGTGCCTTCTTTCTTACCAAAAACCCAAACACACATTGAAAATCTATCTCTACCATACATGTCAAAAGCTCACTCCCCATCATTTCTATCCCTTTATTTCATTCTTTTGATGCATGTTTTTGCACATAACCTGTTACCTTTTTGTTGTTTTGCACACTGCCTGTTGTTGTTTTTTGCACATCGGCTGTTGTCTCTTTCTTTTGTTATACAATTGTATTGTTGTTGTGTTTTTTTCTTTGTACTACTTTTGTCCGAGAGCTAGCTAAATACCATTTCGTTATTCCATATACCTGCGTATGAGTATAATGACAATAAACTTGAACTTTTAACTTGAATTTGAACTTGAACTTGACATAGTCTTGCAGGCAGTATATTATTTTATCGTTTACTCGTATAAAAAAACATGGTCTTCTCGTTCCTAAGTCAGATTTTTAGTGCTTTCGAACGTTACTTCCAACCTGGACTGACAGCTCACCAGATCTGTTTGTGATCAGACCATGGAGTCTGGGGCTGTACCAAGTGCACGTTCCTTCCCAATGCTGAGGCGATCATTCAGAAGATGGGTGTGAAGAGAGATAAGCTTTGTCGACTAAAAAACAAGGCAGGATATGCACGAATACTAATCACTGGCGACAGTTATGCTCTCTTACTATTGAGATCCCTACATTGCAAGTTTTTTTAAGACTTTGAAACTAAAGGAAAGCGGTGACAAATGAAACAGGCACAGGTGGGGCTTGAACCCACGCTCTTCAGTTTACGAGTCCAACACCTTACCACTTGGCCAACGCGCCTTTGAGTAAGCATGGGAATAAGGTTGTTCAAATTATTTTTTTCTGAATCTGGTTTACATCGCCTGGATGCAGCAACAACAATAAAAGGTATACTTGTCCTTAAACTCGGACGTGATGTTCTGCAGACATGTGCACAATGTCCTGTTTTCTTGCAGTGTAGACATTTTGCTGTTCACGCTCCGCATTCATCTGCTTTGTGCGTTGTTAGTCCGCACCTGTAACATGTAATGTCAGCCGTCCCCTTTTCTTCTATTTCTCTAGCATGACTGTGTCCTGCTGCTCGGCTTTTGTTTGTAAAGTTTGAGCGAGCGCCCCGTTCAGTGTCACTTTGTCACTGTGGTCAGAAAGCATTCTTGATTCTGCTTGAGCTGCTTCATGAATTCTAGCGACTGTAAGAGCTCTTTTTAAAGTCAGCCCTTCCTCCTGCAGCAATTTATAGTCTCTTATGTGCACATTTTTCCACAAGTTGATCTCTTAACATGTCAGTTTCCAATACTCCAAAGTCACAAGATTTAGCCAATTCTCTTAGTGCAGTCACAAAAGCATCAACAGATTCGTCCTGAGACTAAGTTCTCTGCCTAAATTTATGCCGTTCCAAAACCACATTTCTCCGCGGTGTAAAGTAAGCGTCTAAGGCAGCTACAGTCTGTTCATATGTACCTTTTTCTCCAGGGAGATTGGCGAAAATCCGCTGCACGGGAGCCCCGATACAGTGCAGTAATGTAGCACGTCTCACGGCATCCTGAGCTTCTGTAGATCCACCGGCTATTTAAAAAAAACTGTACGACTCCATCCATATCTTGTATTCCGTATACAAATCCGGAGCTACGAGGTTCAGTAGAAGCGGTGAAAAAAGCCGGGCATAAGCAAAGCTTCTCGGCGCGGCTGCCATATCTTCCAATGGGCAAGCTAAACGAACAGTCAGAAAATTCAAAAGTTCGTTTCTACCAGCAAGAGAACTAAAATCTGCAGTGTTCTGTAGTGAACTAATACTAAATTATTAGTTCAAATAATTTAAGGTTTAACAGAACTAAATGAGGTACATTTAAAACAGCAGCGCAACTCTGCAGCAAGTCGAGTGTGCCTGCACACTCGCAACACAAGCAAAGAGTTTTCACTCAACAGAAGATTGCGATGTAAGTAATGTAATACAAAGCACCTGGAGATGCCAGGGATTGAACCAGGGACCTCATACAGTACATGCGAAGCATGCGCTCTACCACTGAGCTACATCCCCGATGGCAAAGGTAATGGAACAGACTTGTCCAGATGCTCACTGATCACAATCCACCACTCACGAAGAATGTCTCCAGTTTCCCACTTTCGCGTTTCCTCTACTACAGAGTAAATTAATGGGAATGAAGAAATAAGGAAGGAAAAAGCTTCAAGAGACTGGGCACAAATAAATCTATTATTTTTGTATCCAGTCACACGTGCGACGGTGGTTAATTCCCAGACGGGGGAGTGCTTTTTTTCTACCTCCTTACTCGACTGTCTTTCAATTCTGTTTTATTTGAAAGCTTTTTGCATCTTTTAAGTGCTCTTGATTAAACTATGCATAGAAAAACAGCACTACTGATGATTTTCATGGACCGATGCACACTTGTTCTGTACAACTCGAGTGATAAAGCCCTGTCTGCAAATATTGTAGAAGAAAATAAAAGGGTGAAACAACGCCCCAACCACAGGAATGGTAATAGGAAGGATCGTGTTCTTATTTGATAAGTCCTTTTGAGATGTCTTGGCAATGCACACAGTCGTTAGAGCTGAAAAATTTACTTTTAGTGGTGTTTTTAAACAAAGATGGAACATGTTATTTCTATAAATTTCTACAGGAGACCACATCGCTCTCCTGTTGCTTCCTGAGTACAAACAGAAGCTGAAGACCTCCCCCACTGCGAACAGGTCAGTGCGTTGTTGGTCTGAGGAGGCGGAAAGCAAGAAAGCAAAAAAGACTGCTTTGATAGTACAGACTGGGACGCATTCAGAGCTCCCGACACAGATTTAAATGACTATACGGACGCGGTCACCAGCTATATTAAATACTGCACCGACGCTTGTGTACCAGAAATGAAAATTAGGTCATTTCCCAATCAGAAACCGTGGTTCAACCACGACATTCGCAATAAAATAAAAGATAGATCCACCGCGTTCAAATCGGGGGACAAAGAGCTGTACAAGAAATCACGGTATGCATTAGAAGAAGCCATAAAACGCGCCAAACGGAGCTACAGAGAGCGGCTCGAAATGCAGTGCGCTGACACCCGGAGGCTGTGGCAGGGATTACAGTCAATCACAGGCTACAGGGGCTGCAGCCAGGAGATTGACACGAACAACGCATCCCTGCCTGACGAGCTGAACCACTTCTATGCACGCTTTGATGCTCTGAACACGGCCACTGCTGAGAAGACCCCAAGTGTGCAGGGCGAGTTTGTTCTGAAACTCTCAGAGCAGGACGTGCAGAAGACTCTGAGCAGGGTGAAAACCCGTAAGGCTGCAGGGCCTGATGGGATACCACCTCGCGTCCTGAGGACATGTGCAGCCCAGCTGACCACAGTGTTTACAAACATCTTTAACTCCTCCCTGTCACAGTCCATGGTCCCCACTTGCTTTAAAAAAAACCACTATTGTTCCAACCCCCAAAAAGACAAAAGTGACATGCCTGAATGATTACCGCCCAGTAGCATTAACATCTGTGGTGATGAAATGCCTGGAGAAGCTGGTGTTGTCACACATCAACTCCTCCATCACAGAGTCCCTGGACCCCCTGCAGTTCGCCTACCAGAACAACAGATCAGTGGATGATGCTGTCTCCCTGGCTCTGCATACAGCCTTGGAACACTAAGAACTCGTATGTGAGAATGCTGTTTGTGGACTACAGTTCAGCATTCAATTCCATCATACCCAGTCAACTGGTGACAAAGCTCAGGGGATTAGGTCTGTGCAACTCTGTCTGCAACTGGCTGCTGGACTTTCTTATCGAGAGACCACAGGTGGTGCGGATAGGCAATAAAACATCAACACCACTCACCCTGAGCACTGGAACCCCACAAGGCTGCTGTCTGAGTCCAAGGTTGTACTCCCTATTTACTCACGACTGCACAGCAAGACACAGCAATAACCGCATCATCAAGTTTGCCGATGACACCACTATAATAGGACTGATCAGTGATGATGACGAGTCCACTTACAGGGATGAAGTTGTACAGCTGCTTAGGTGGTGTCATAGCAATAACCTGGACTTGAACATAAAGAAAACGAAAGAGCTAATAGTGGACTTTCGGAGACACAGGCCACACACTCACAGCCCACTCAGTATTGATGGAACGGAAGTGGAAACAGTCACCAGCTTTAGGTTTTTGGGAATTCACATCTCTAAAGATCTAACCTGGACTGTGAACACTGACTCTATCATTAAGAAGGCTCAGCAGCGCCTTTATTTCTTAAGGTGCCTCAAGCGATGGGGGATGCCAATACATGTGTTGGTGAACTTCTACCGCTGCACTATCGAGAGCGTCCTCACCAACGGGATCACCATGTGGTATGGCAACACCTCTTCGCGAGAAAGAAAGGCACTGCAGAGAATGGTCAATATGGCCCAGAAGATCATTGGCTGCGGTCTCACCGAGATTAAACAGCTCTACGAGGACCGCTGCCGTGGTAGAATTCTGGCCATCACAGAGGACAGTCACCACCCCGGGCATGAGCTCTTCACCCCACTGCCCTCAGGCAAGAGATATAAGAGCATACGGACACTTACCACTAGATTCTTCAATAGCTTCTATCCACAAGCAGTGAGACTGGCGAACACATTTAGCCATCCCCCTCGGACCACACCCACACCATCACCATCTACCTCATTGTAATTTATTTATTGTACGTCTCCAGTCATTGTTTACATGTCTGTATTGTTTACATTCAAACTGCCTACATGTTTACTTGCACATTGTCTATTGTTTGCACATTGTCTTGATGCACTGTTTGCACTTTGTTTTACAATCGAGAGACTTTCTGTAAGTAAGAATTCCATTGTACCAGTACCGGTTACATATGGCAATAAAGTTCAAGTTCAAGTTCAAGTTATACCAGGAAGAAAGGAGCAGACTTTAACTTTAAGAGGCAAAAACGACACCTTATCAAAGCTAATATTAATTAAAATGACATCACAACAAAAGAGTGGAGCCTTCAGTGAATAAAATTAGTTTTCATTGGACGTGTGTGTCTCCATAACTTTGTAGGTGAGAGAGAGGATTGTGCTAATTTGCAGGTGCTTCTCGGAAGTGCGTTGGTGGTACAGGCGCCTTCCAAATAATTGAGTCGGGTATGAATCCCAGCCAGTACAAACACAAATCTTTTCAAGATAATTTATGGTCCGCTAACATCTTTTGAAACACTACAACAGGTAACACCCCGTGTGAAACATCATGAACATCTGTTAAAGCCTGAGTTTTACATACTCTAACGGTAATAAACGTTAGTGTTTTCCGGTGTGTGAGCCAATTTCTCCAAAAAAATATTTGTTAGTCTGCCGGGAGGCTGTGCAAGGTGTTAAGAAATAGAATTTCTAAAAGAGAGGCTCCCTAAGCTTAACATCAAGGCAGAAAAAATGCTGTTTTCTCTACAGAAATGCTCTTTAAATTTCAGCACTGTTGCAACTCCCTTTATAAAGGGTGTGCACACGTATACAACCAAGGCATTTAAATTTTTTTTTTTAATTATGGTTCCAAAAAAATGTTCCATTTGTTTTCTTTTTAATGTTGTTGATTAAAAGATTTTATTAAATGTGAAAAAAATCTGAATGTGAAAAAAGGTCAAAATGCTATTGAGAAAAATCAGTAATGTGAGGAAAGATGGATTGTAGGAGCCACTTAACTACCCATGTCATGCTGTATTTCTCACTCATTCTACTGGGAGTGGTGCCGTCGCTTCTGGATAAAGTCTGTCAGTGGTCATTCCAGACAGGTCAGGTATGACTGCTCTTCGGCACAAGAGACACGTGACTTGCGAGGATCCCGACAGTGTCAACTTTCTTTCAGAGCCTGGATTACTCAGTCGGTAGAGCATCAAACTTTTAATTTGAGGGGCCAGGGTTCAAGTCCCTATTCAGGTGGTTGAACTGTTCTTAAGTCTATTGTGAATGTCATTCTAAATAGTCTTTTATCTTTCACTCTTCTAGCTGTACTGTGGTTATTTTAAATGTCCATTACCTGTATTTACAGTAGTGTATTTAGTGTTTCATTTCACAAACCAAAAATGTTCAAGTAGATCTTGTCACTCTACTCCACGTAATCATCTAAATTAAATCACAGTAGAGTACAGAACACGCAGTGAGGAGCTCACACAGTGAGTACTCTTGAATACGACAAGAGGAAAGGCACACTGCACATCGGTAGTATAAAGCGACACCTTTCGTCAAACTTTTGACAGGTACCACGCCCCCCTTTTCCAGCCAATGGTCGTCCACGGTGTCTGGTTGTCCCGCCCCTTGCCATCCAATGCCGTGTTGTTATTTGTGCATGTCCCGCCCCCTCAGGAGCCAATGGTGTGGGTCGGAACCCCCGCCTCCCCCCGGCCGGTCGGTCCGGAGCCTCAGGGTCCCAAAGCCCCAAGGCGGCGCATCCCTCGCTTTAGGTGTGTGCAAGTGTGTATTGGTTTGGAAGGGGACCATGTCTGCCGCGGGGTTGAGTGCGCTCTATTATAACCCTAGGAAATCGGGTAGTTACGGCGGCGCGGGGAGTCTGTTGCAGGCCGCGAGATCCCGGGGTGTGAGCTAAAATACCTAAAATATTGAGCATTTAACGCGCTTGTGAGCTAAGGTTTTTCGTTAATATTTACCATTTGTAGCGTGGCATCATCGCTAGGACCCAGCAGTTCTTCAACATCTGGTACCCTAGCTGAACTCACACCCCCGCTGCTGTCACAGGGTGCAGAGGGTGGGGTCGGGTTTTGCTAAAAAGAAGATCAAGTATTAAAATGACATAGGCTAAGCACCGATACAAGTACGATCAGAAAAATATTTTAGCCGCCTACCTCTTGACTTTGTAGAGTAGCGGACCCCGTTGTTTCTTCACACAAAGAAGCCATCTCAGCACCTCTGTGGTGTCTGACAGCTCCAAGCATGCACTGCGACCCTGTCAGGCCGGAGCATTTAAGAATATGCGCCAATGGTGTAACACGCCTACATAACACAAGACATTTTTCAATTGGTTGTGATGACCCCCCCGATTTATCGAGCGCGAAAAGTATTCACACATCTGTTTATAAGTTTTAAAGTATTAACACGCAATGCAAACACAAATGTTGTGTTTCCCCAGAAAATAAATTTTAAGTTTTCTCATTTACAAGCACACCATGTATTTCATGCAAAAATGTTCTTAACATTATTAAAAAATAAAACCTCAAAACGTCAAGCTTGTTTTGTGAACACGTCCCTATAAAGAACAGATAAGTTTTCTTATAGCGTTAAGAAAAAACATTTTGTTTGATTATATTCTTAGTGGTCTGTTGGTGAATCAAACAGACACCGCGGCACATTTACACCACGTTTAACAGCTATGAAATTTAGAAATCGTTGTATGTCTTAAAATAATATAGATTTTAACATTATAACGGTCTATATTCACTTATCAGTTTATAAGTTTTAAAGTATTAACACGCAACGCAAACACAAATGATGTGTTTCCCCAGAAAATAAATTTTAAACACGCAGGGGTTGGTCTTAAAGTTTTTAAAATAACGTAATAAGACACAGTTTATTTTTAATAACACATTCGCGCCACAGCTTTTTTGAAAGTTTGAGATAAATTTCCACACAGCGCAAGCGTAAAAGTTTTTAAGGTATTAACAGACAAAAAATGATGGGGTGTTGTTTTTCATACTTTAACGGATTGGTCCTAATGTTCTAAAATTGTTTCCCAGTAGAGAAAACCTCAAAACGTCAAGCTTGGTTTGTGAACACATGCCTATAAAGAACAGATACATTTTCTTATAGCGTTAATAAAAAACATTTTGTTTGATAATATTCTTAGCGGTCTGTTGGTGAATCAAACACAGACACCGCGACACATTTTCACCACGTTTAACAGCTATGAAATTTAGACACCGTTGTATGTCTTAAAATAATATAGATTTTAACATTATAACGGACTAAAACGTTTTCTAAAATGTTTCTTAATTTCTACAGCCCAGTACGTGCACACCCAACGATACCAAAGATTAATGGTTTTATGTGGGGGGGTTTCTTAGAAGAGTTTATCGGTTTGTGTATAAGTACCAGCGGTTTAACAGGCGAAGTTTTGGCTGCATTCCATTTCTTACAGTCTCACGTTATCGCCTAACTCGTCAGAATGGATCACACCGATCAATTTCAACAGTCTGAAGATATTCTATTTACAGACTTAACACTGCTCGACTTGGTAGACGAAGGCCAGGACTCCACGAATTTCAGCGGTATGTATATCCGGCTTTTTGTGAGACAATTACAACGTCACGGTGCATGTCTCATGTTTGATATAGTTACAAAACGTTGTATAATATTTGTATACTAGACAATATTGAATTATTATAATGGAATTACCAGGGAGTTGCTCCATAATGTGGTCGTGACTGTGTGTATCCATTCATTTCCATTAGCCCCAAAAATAACAGCTGTAAAAAGGCCAGTTACCGCACAGTCCAACACTGGTGAGTATTTACGACAATGTTTTGAATAACACTTTACGACCATGTGAGTCTTAAAGACACCGGGGTATATACTCCACACCAAAACTCGTGTGTCTATTCCACAGACGCGGGAGAAGGGACAAGTCGCTACACATTTAAAAAACCTCGTTTGGGGTTTACAATCCCACCGCAAAACCTTGTGGAGACACATGCAGATGTTCACGCCATACCAGAGGGTGCGGGGCATATTATCAGATCGCCTGAGAGAAGAGGTCGGTATTATATAAAACATTCTTTTAGCATGGCCATTTAAACGTGTTTATAATAAAAACCCCCAACCGTTTTTTGGTAATTTGCGGTGTTGAGTTCTTTCACTAATGGTATTTTCCCACTCCGTGCAGACCCCGGACCTTCAATAAATAAACTGCGATGCGCCAACACGTTAACTGGGTCAACGAGCTCAAAATGTCTGAAATCAACAAGCAAAGGTTAATATAATATAAGCGTGGTCAAGATGTGTTATGATCCACTTACGGCAAACGTTGCTTCTTTTGTTAGGATGTTAATTCGCTGAAAGATCCTACATCGCGTAGTTTTCTGTTTGGGAGTGTTAAAAAACCTTATTTTAAAACTGCTTAGCTTTTAAAGTTAAAAGTGACTGGTCTGTGCGCGGGTCTATAGGCCGTTAACCACGCCGCTTGACCCAGTAGCGCCACCACAGCCGTAGAGGAAACCGGTGTAACAACATGTCCGGGTAACTTGTTCCATTCACCCGCAGCCCTGTGTGTAAGGATGTGCCACATGTGTGGCGTTTTTATCATAGTTATCGTAGTTTTCTGATTTTGACATTTTAGCTTTCATTGATTGTTGTGTTGAAAAGTCTTATTTTTAAGTGTAGTTTTCTGATTTTGAGATGTGGAGCATTGGCGTGGTAATAAAAAGTCTTTTATTTTTTCACACAGCCGGTGTTTTGACGAGCGGCGAAACAAATGTGGCGGAAACGTCGGACCCTAAGGTGGTGACTGCATCAGAGACGGCTGTTAAGACGCTGACCAAAGCCAGACGTGTCAAGCCTGCGGAGAGAAATCATAACGCGCCTAAAGACTTGGTGTTGGGTGATGTGCTAGATTCAGTGCGCGGTATTACACAGTCACTATCAACGGCGATCACTAATGAGGTGGCCAAAAAACTAGCTTTAGAGCGTCTAAGAGCGGTTTTAGCCGGTGTACAGACCTTGTTTCCATAACAGATCCAGGTTTTCACCGCTAACCTCTTAGATATAATTTCTACAGAAGATGCCGCTCTAAGCTCAGGATTTCAGACCATGATGATGATATTTCATGCTTCACTGGTGCAAATCCCCGGTGATAAATGACTAAACATGCGGTCTAAAAAGTGTTTAAAAGACCGAGCGCTTGCCAACAGCAAGTGTTTGTACATAAATAAAAGAATTAAACTGGCAAAAGCATGTTTGTTGCGTCGTCAAAGATTCAGAGAGAGGCATCAGATTTCCCAAGGGCCGCCCGAACCACGCAATGAGAATGCCGTGGTAGAAAATAACTTAAGGCCTGAGGCTGTTGTAGCAGAACAGGATGTCGGTAACCGAGAACCGGTTGTACTGAACGATCTGAATCAGGTTGGTGGCGGTGCAGGGGCGAATAGAGACCCCTTAGTTTTCTTGGAGCGTATACGTAGTTATAACAGGTCTTATAATAATTTTAGAGCAACAGAGCACCATGAAGAATTTCGTTTTGTTAATCATGACAGAATAACCTCGTATGTACAGGCTATAGACGCTGTGCATGGTGCAGTCCAGAGAATATTGGATGAACTTTCTCCAAACATCGGGGCGAATGATTTTGTACAGCTGCGTTTGACTGCGGGTGGTTTTAACAAACCCTTGTTCTCATGCAGGAGACACCCCAGAGAATTAAATCCTGCCGATTTTTTAAGCCACATCTCGGACCTCTTACAGAGCCACACAGAGGTTCTCACCGATGACAGCCTCCGCTTAGTGGTGACGATAGTTAGGAATATGCAGGGGGGTGCCCTCCGAAGATTTAAATCCGTTCTGTACAGCCGGGTAATTGCGCAGAAAAAAGCTCACCTTATCGACTTACATTACACGGGCGGTAATCTGTGTTTCGCCGGGGGTGTGTACGGTTTGTTGAATGTGAGTTGTACCGATGGGGAAATGTTACAGGGCGCTAAACGAATGCACAAAGAGTTGGGTTTTCCAGAGAATCGGAAAATTAGTTTGTCAGACATTACCGCTTTTGAAAAACATTTAAAGGTGGTCATTAAAATTTTGTACCACGACCAGGGTGATTGGAAATATTTTACAACAGGGCCCACACCACCAAATTCTAAAATACTTTTTGTTCTACTGCATGAAGAGCATTTTTATGGGGTTTTAAATATTAAAACTTTTGTGGGGGCGGCGTATTTTTGCACTAACTGCCACGCGGCGTATAGCCACAAGAACGCACACGCCTGTGTTAAAGCTTGTAAAACCTGTTTAGATCCCCAGTGTTGCGAAATTGATGCTGAAATTCAGAATTGCCCGACCTGTAAGGTCTTTTGTCATAGCTCTCAGTGTTTGGCGAGACACTTTCGAAATGCGGCGACGGGTGTGAGTAAGTGTGAGCGCAGGGTCTTTTGTGAGAAATGTGGGGTTTATAACCTGGCAAGTCACAAATGTAAAGAGAAACTGTGCTCGCGTTGTAACAACGTGATCGACACCCCTGACACACATTTGTGCTACATACCGCCTTTGGACAACCCCAAAATCTCAAACAAGTACATTTTTTTCGACTTTGAATGCATGCAAGAAACGGGGACACACATACCAAATTACGTCCACGCCCTTCATATTGACAATAAACGCAGCTGGGAATTTTATGATGAAACTTGTCTAAAGGGTTTTGTGTGTAAATTTATCGATAGACGTTTCAAAAACCATACGTTCATATTGCACAATGGCAAGGGATATGACAATTACCTAGTGATCAGACAGTTGTTAGCTGAAAAGATGGACGTTGAACTAATTAATCAGGGTGGTAAGATAATGTGTATGACCGTAAACGCTCTGAACATCAGATTTATCGATTCTTTAAACTTTCTGCCTATGAAATTAAGCAAACTGCCGGCCGCCATGGGGTTCCCCGGGTGTAAGGGTCATTTTCAACACTTGATGAACACTTCAGAAAAATTATGTCGGACTGATGCCTCCGCCTGAACTTTACGGTGTTAACTACATGCTGCCGAGCGAGAAAGCCGAGTTTTTGGTTTGGTATGAAGAATGCAGGGGAAGTGTGTTTAACTTACAGAGAGAGTTGAAACGTTACTGCCAGTTGGATGTGACAATTCTAAGAGAAGGCTGTATCAGGTTTCGGAACGAGGTCATGAATATGACCAGACAGACACGCGTGACTGAGTCAGGGGCCGCCTGCGTTGTCTGCATCGACCCCTTTCAATTTGTGACCATCGCTAGTGTCTGCATGGCAATGTTCAGACTTATGTTTTTACAGGAAGAGACGATTGCGTTGCTACCCCATGACAATTACCACCGCCAGCAAAAACGATTTTCTACACCCAGCATTCAATGGCTTATGTACATCGAACACACAGAGCGCGTTAAAATCCAACACGCGTTAACCACGGCCGGTGAGTTCAAGGTTGGCCCATATTTTCTGGATGGTTATGCTGTAATTGACGGCGTGCCGACAGCCTTTGAGTTCAACGGTTGCTTTTTTCACTGTTGTAGCGTTTGTTATTGTGAAAACGATTTTAATCAGCTGACAAACACTACTTTTGGTTGGTTGTACAGAAAGACGATGGTGAAAATTAATTTTCTCAAAATGAGAGGTTTTAACGTGCGTGTTTTGTGGGAGCACGAGTTCAGAGACACGCTTGTTAAAAATGGGGGTTTGGCTAAATTTCTAACAGCCGCGCAATTACCAGAGCCTCTGCAACCTCGCGAGTCGCTTTTTGGGGGGAGAACAAATGTGATTTGTTTGCATTACACAGCGCAGCCCGGTGAAAAAATTCATTACTATGAATTTTTTAGTTTTGTTCACCGTTTGTGAACAAAACTAAAAAATACCCACTGGGGCACCCCCGAATAATATATAACAACTTTGGAGATTTAAAACGGTATTTCGGTTTAGCGAAGGTGAAAATTTACCCACCCAGACGTTTGTACTTTCCAGTTCTTCCAGCCAAAATTGACAAAAAACTTTTTTTCACACTGTGTCGTACGTGTGCTGAAACAAAACAGACCACCCCCTGTGAGCACGGTGATGAAGATCGCGCCTTGACTGGTGTCTGGTGCACCCCCGAATTACAGAAGGCCTTAGATCTGGGGTATAGAGTGTGTAAAATTTACAAAATTTGGCATTTCAAAAAGGCCTCACACGATCTTTTTACCGACTACATCAAACTGCATCTGAAAGGGAAGCAGGAAGCTTCGGGGTTTCCAGAGTGGTGTACAGATGTCGCGAAACAACAAAGATATATCAGCGAATATTATGAAAAAGAGGGTGTCCGGCTGGACCCCGGCAACATTAAAAAGAATCCGGCCAAAAGACAGCTTTCAAAAATTGGCTTGAACAGTTTGTGGGGGAAGTATGGACAAAGAGACAATTTACCACAGACCACCATTGTGAGAAACCCCGATGAATTGTTCAGGTACATACAGTGCCTTGCGAAAGTATTCGGCCCCCTTGAACTTTTCAACCTTTTGCCACATTTCAGGCTTCAAACATAAAGATATAAATTTTGTATTTTATGTGAAGAATCACCAACAAGTGGGACACAATTGTGAAGTGGAACGAAATCTATTGGATTTTTGAAACTTTTTTAACTAATAAAAAAATGAAAAGTGGGGCGTGCAAAATTATTCGGCCCCCTTGCGTTAATACTTTGTAGAGCCACCTTTTGCTGCGATTACAGCTGCAAGTCGCTTGGGGTATGTCTCTATCAGTTTTGCACATCGAGAGACTGAAATTCTTCCCCATTCTTCCTTGCAAAACAGCTCGAGCTCAGTGAGGTTGGATGGAGAGCGTTTGTGAACAGCAGTTTTCAGCTCTTTTCACAGATTCTCGATTGGATTCAGGTCTGGACTTTGACTTGGCCATTCAAACACCTGGATACGTTTATTTGTGAACCATTCCTTTGTAGATTTTGCTGTATGTTTGGGATCATTGTCTTGTTGGAAGATAAATCTCCGTCCCAGTTTCAGGTCTTTTGCAGACTCCAACAGGTTTTCATCCAGAATGGTCCTGTATTTGGCTGCATCCATCTTCCCCTCAATTTTAACCATCTTCCCTGTCCCTGCTGAAGAAAAGCAGGCCCAAACCATGATGCTGCCACCACCATGTTTGACAGTGGGGATGGTGTGTTGAGGGTGATGAGCTGTGTTGCTTTTACGCCAAACATATCGTTTTGCATTGTGGCCAAAAAGTTCGATTTTGGTTTCATCTGACCAGAGCACCTTCTTCCACATGTTTGGGGTGTCTCCCAGGTGGCTTGTGGCAAACTTTAGACGAGACTTTTTATGGATATCTTTGAGAAATGGCTTTCTTCTTGCCACTCTTCCATAAAGGCCAGATTTGTGCAGTGTAAGACTGATTGTTGTCCTATGGACAGACTCTCCCACCTCAGCTGTAGTTCTCTGCAGTTCATCCAGAGTGATCATGGGCCTCTTGGCTGCATCTCTGATCAGTCTTCTCCTTGTCTGAGCTGAAAGTTTAGAGGGACGGCCAGGTCTTGGTAGATTTGCAGTGGTCTGATACTCCTTCCATTTCAAGATGATCGCTTGCACAGTGCTCCTTGGGATGTTTGAAGCTTGGGAAATCTTTTTGTATCCAAATCCGGCTTTAAACTTCTCCACAACAGTATTACGGACCTGCCTGGTGTGTTCCTTGGTCTTCATGATGCTCTCTGCGCTTTCAACAGAACCTTGAGACTATCACAGAGCAGGTGCATTTATACAGAGACTTGATTACACACAGGTGGATTCTATTTATCACCATCAGTCATTTAGGACAACATTGGATCATTCAGAGATCCTCGCTGAACTTCTGGAGTGAGTTTGCTGCACTGAAAGTAAAGGGGCCGAATAATTTTGCATGCCCCACTTTTCATTTTTTTATTAGTTAAAAAAGTTTCAAAAATCCAATAGATTTCGTTCCACTTCACAATTGTGTCCCACTTGTTGGTGATTCTTCACATAAAATAAAAAATTTATATCTTTATGTTTGAAGCCTGAAATGTGGCAAAAGGTTGAAAAGTTCAAGGGGGCCGAATACTTTCGCAAGGCACTGTATTTACGCCATATCATGAGGTGTCAGCCTGCGAGTTTATCATGAAAACACAGCCTGTGTTACGTGGAAACACACTAAACACCACTATACGGGCCATTCAAACACTAACATTTTCATCGCTAGCTTTACAACCACCTATGCCCGCTTAGAGTTATACAATCTGCTAAATGCTTTGCAAGGCTGCTGTCTGTACCACGACACAGATTCCATTATCTTTGTGAGCCAGGAGGGTGAGTGGAATCCGAAACTGGGTGACTACTTGGGTGAGCTGACCAGCGAAATCGATGCTGGACAACACATCACCGAGTTTGTATCAACAGGACCCACCTCGTATGGGTACAAACTGTCTGGAGGGAAAGCCTGTTTAAAGGTAAAAGGCATTACGCTCAATGTGAACAATTGCGAAAAAGTTAACTTTGAGAGTCTGCGGGACTTGGTTATTGACTATAGCGTTAACCCTAATGCAGAGTGCTGGGAATTTAAACACATTTCTATTCAACAGCCGATGATCGTGCGTGTTAAAAAGGATTGGCGCAGTGAGACCCGGACCTTAAAGAAAACCCAGAAGGTGGTGTACGACAAGCTGGTGCTGCAAGAAAATTTGACATCGTTGCCCTACGGATATTAACACGATGGATGTCAGGTTAAAACACCCTTTTTCATGCATTTTGTCCGGACCCTCGAATTGCGGTAAAAGTTATTTTATAAAACAACTCTTGGAGAACGGTGATACCGTTATGACTCGTAAACCCGAAAACACAGTCTGGTGTTACAGCTGCTGGCAACCTCTATACGCCGAGTTGCTTGTGAAATTTCCATACATTCAGTTTATAGAAGGGCTACTGACGTAGTTTTCCGACAACCAGCTACTGCCACCGGATAGAGTAAATTTGATTATAGTTGATGATTTGATGGAGTCTGCGTGTGAAAATAATGAGACAGAAAAACCTTTTACCAAATACGTACACCACCGAAACCTCAGCATCATGTATATCGTCCAAAATGTGTTTTATCAAGGCCGGAAAAGTAGAACCATATCATTAAATACAAAGTACATGGTGCTGTTTAAAAACCCTAGAGATAAACTACAGATTACAACCCTGTCCCGGCAGATGTACCCCGGTAAAGCCAAATTTTTTATGGAAGCGTTTGATGACGCTACTAAAAAACCTTTCGGTTACTCGTTGGTGGATTTAAATGCTGACACCCCAGATGACTATCGCTTGTGAACAGGTCTTTTCCCCCCAGATGTACCCGTGGCTTATGTATTTAAAGAATCTAAAAGTCGGTGATCTCGCAACCATGCCAGCCCCAGTCACCGGAAAGCTATTCTCTGTGGGGCTTCAGATGATCTTGTACAGGCAATAGCTAAGCCTGCTAAGCAGTTTGGGACCCTGAAGAGAAAGCATAAGCTTTTAAAGACTGAGTCAAAAGGGTCTTTCTCTTAAAAGAAAGACTCTTGGTGAACCAGTCCAGCAGTTTTATTGGGACACTGTTGAGTATTGCAGTACCATTGATTACGGAGCTTCTACAACACCGATAATGGACCACACTGAAAAAAAATGTACCTTGTACCTCAGAAACAGCTCGATAAACTCCGAGACCGGTCCGGCAACGAAACAGATGTGAGAAAAATAACAACCCGCAGGTTGGATGATGAAATGAGAGACATTTTTCAGAACTCGCATCTGCCTGAATATGAAAAAGTGAGATTGTATAGTCAGGTGTTACAACGGTATTTGACATTAGTACGCCAGGAGGTTTCTGAAGATGGGACTTTAACTGTTGTACTACCTGAAAATGCACCCGCCGATCTATCACACGCATCACCACAACAGCCGTCATCGACCAGCGCTGACTTTGGGTATATTTTAGGCAGCGCATCTCAGTGGTTCCAGAGAAATGCCGAGATATTGTTAAAGACTATGGCATGCAATAAACCATTAATAGCCTGGAATTAAAAAGGAAAATTTGTGTACAAGGGGGCACCCGTTGAGGGCTCTCACATGATTGATCTTGTCAGAGCTCTCACACAACAGCAATCAGTTGCTGCCGGTAAGAAGCTAAAAGATTGGGATGTGTTCACAGGGGTTGGGATATGTTCACAATCAATGTACCAGGTACCTTGCTAGCCAACGCTGGTAACCGAGAGCTACTTGAAAAACTCAAGTCTGCCCCACTGTGGTGTGCAGCGTCTGTCAAAACTTTAAAACCCCATGTCCCGCCCCCTTTTCAACCAATGGTGTGTTGTTATAGGGCGGATGTCCCGCCTTCCCCCACCGAGCAGTAGTGTGATAGAGAGGTTTAACAGAACTATTAAAACAAAATTGTGGAGGTACCCGACACACAAAAACACTTCTATATATTGCCGATCTGTCTGATCTTATTTACTTTTATAATCATAGTTACCACACGACTATTAAACGAACCCCGGCTTCTGTTACGACTGACAACTCCCTTGAGATGTGGAGAACTGTCTATGGCGAACACTTTAAGCGAAAACAGTCAAAGTTTTCATTTAATGTGGGTGATCATGTGCGGGTGTCCAAAATAAAGGGAGTGTTTGAGAAGGGGTATGAACAGTCCTTCACAGATGAAATTTTCATTGTCAAAGAGCGGACGCCGGCTCTGAAACCCTATTACAAACTGCAGGACTACGCAGGCGATGACATTAAGGGCTCCTTCTACACAGAAGAGCTACAGAAGATAAACCCCACTGCTGAGAGTGTCTGTCGCATCCAAAATATTTAAGGGGTGTGGTAAAAACAAACAGCTTTTGGTAAAGTAGCGCAGATAGAGCGATAAATTCAATAGTTGGGTAAAGGCTTCTGAGGTCAGAGAAATATAGAGGTGCTGAAAAATGAACCCCAATGTCTTCTGTTACGCTGCCCAGTAATTCATCCTCAAAGATGTTTCCAAAGAACACCAGCACGTACTTTACAGAGCATCTAGCAAAGGCAATTGACCTGGACGGGAACTGGGAAGTGGGTCTGGTCGAGCTGCACTATCCGCATACACTAAACACGTTTAGATCAAGATGAAGATTTTCTGTCCATATAGTCTCATCGCTGATGAACATGTACCTTACCTAGAGGGTACTACTGCAACATCAATCAGCTCATGCATGAAATGAAACGTGCTGTGGAAAAAGTTCTGTTAAACCTCTCTAATACACTAACCTTCACATCACTGGCCATAATCACATTTGAGAAAATTTTGGAAGGTCCTGTTAAGAAATTCTTTTCTGTCATCAGTTTGTAGCATTTTAGGAGTACGACCCTCTTGAAATATATTTCGGAAATCACTTGTCACGACACCTCCAGACTTTTCAGTGGCACGGCCCAGGCATATTTAGACAACATGTCTATACGTGATAAGATGTAACAGACACCATCGTTGAACTCACTGTAGTCTCTCATGTTCACCAAGTCGGCCTGCCACTGCCAGTCCATTTCAGGTACCAGCGTCCTGTTTCTCTTAAAGCTCACACGTGCTGGCTTGTGTAGCGTATAAGTCAGCTGGCCAGACAACCAGTCTGACACCCGGCCGCGGCTGGCGCTCACACCCCGGGAAGTCACGGCCCTCACCAGACTCCCCACGCTGCCGTAACTTAGTTGGCAAGACCTGGGTTCGAGCCTATACAGTGAGGCACGAAGTAGTGCAGGAGCGGCAAGTGCACAAGCCCTAGAACCTGAATCCGTTACAATAACAAAAGGACAGAATTAAATGGGGTTAATTTCGAAATCGCAAATATGAGATACCATAGCGCGTTTTTTTTCCACTTCCTGGCGGAAACGGGCTTCCGTAGTTTTGTGTATTCTTGATGCATCACAAGGAGGTACAGATGCAGCCATTCAAAGTGCGCGGTACAGACACGTACCGGAAGTAATAGGCTACGGCGTCGCGCATCGTGACGCATGATGATGCGGGGTAGTGCGGTATGTGATTGGTTGACCGACAGGGGCACTCGTGGTCCGTTGGTCTGTCGTAGAAAGACTTACAGTACAGTAAACGTCTTTACTGTGCCCGTTGTAGATATTGAATTTTACCACTGAATGGAAATCTTAGTAGCTGAGCATAAAAAGAATAGGAGCATACTGTAACGTGTATGAAGGCGATGAAAAAATGTATGTATTTTGATATTTACACCCGGCGCGGCACCGAGGGAGCGTCTGCATTTATAACTTAGTTTTTAAAATTAGTCAAGCAATATGAAGCATCTCCTTTTACTTTTAAGTCCCTTAAATACATTGAGCACAGCTTTCTCACCACTTAAGATTGCCTTTTGATACCATCCTTACACAAAGCAGAAACTTTCCGATGACATACAGTACAAGTGGAAAGATTACAGATTTTAATTTTGTTTTATGATATGTCGCTGTTGTGAATCTCTGTGGACATGTGCTGGCTGGACAGGAGGCTCTACTGTACACAGAGAGGGGCGGGAGGAGGGGACAAGCCGATACATACTCTTAGAGTTTGATTAATAGGGAATATAATAAAAAAAATATAGTACTAAAAAAAGTACTACCACTTTTAAAGGAGATATGTAAAATAAAGTTTTTTATTATTGTTATAGAGAAACATGATCAGATTTTCCCTGGTTCAGAAAAAAAGATCTCAAGTGCTACACATAACTTTCTTAATTCGATGTATTTAAAGCAGTGAACTACTGTAGGTGTAACATAACATTCAGAAATATAATCGAGAATAGTTTTGTGGTGTTTGTTTAGATGAAACATTCCTAAAACGTATAACGTAACAAAATTAAAGATGTTAATTAAACTAAAGATGATACTTGTACTGTATGTCATCGGAAAGTTTCTGCTTTGTGTAAGGATGGTATCAAAAAGCAATCTTAAGTGGTGAGAAAGCTGTGCTCAATGTATTTAAGGGACTTAAAAGTAAAAGGAGATGCTTCATATTGCTTGACTAATTTTAAAAACTAAGTTATAAATGCAGACGCTCCCTCAGTGCCGTGCCGGGTGTAAATATCAAAATATACATTCACCCCAGACAGAGGCCGAAGAGCGCCCGGCTGGGGTGCGTGGGGAAGAGCAGGACAGGAGTGAAAGGCGAGGTTTAGGAAGGCGTACAGTCTGGGCAGGTATAGATTACACTTTTCTAAAACGTACTTGAAAAATAAAAACGATTACAATCTAAGAAAAATGTTTATATTGTAACGCATACTGTCCAGCCTCCATTTCCCTATAAAAATTTACTCTATTACACACACACACACACACACACACACACACACACACACACACACACACACAATAGAAGCAGGAAGCAGAAGCAGGGACCGTTGTCAGAAGGGAAGAAGGTGACTATTCATTGTTATCAAAAATGACTTAGAATCGATCATGCTGTGATATTTTGAAATAAAAAAGTCAATCGATTGTCCATACTATCGCTATTCTACTTTTTCGAAGAAATGTTTGTTAAAAGAAAAGTCCAGCACCAGCTGGTTTTGAACACACAACCCGTGAGTTGGTAATCAGGCACGTAGACCAGTAGGCTACAAGGGAAGTCACATGAAGAGAGAGGCGAAACAGCCCTACACAGCCCTGTCGCAGTACACAAATATAATCATATCGTTATTCAATTTTTTAGATATGCGATTCCATATTATATTAGCAGAAAAGCTTAAAACTACCACTTTTTAACATGCTATTTCACATGCTAGTTAAATACTTGGATGCTTAAAATCGTTAGGGAGAAATAAATACACACAGGTATTCCTTCCTTTAAAGTACCTAATTCCTGGAATCTGACTAGCTGACACCCTTCTGAAGTGATTCCATAAAATCTGGTATACGGAAAAGAAAGCGTTGATACATACAAGTATCTTTTAATACAGTCTTTGCTGTGCTCTTGAGGATCCTTGTGATATTTCGAGCTCTAGTTAAATGATAAGTGTCACATTTTAAATCATTTTTGTAGTTAGAAATTATGAAACGCCCTGTTAAAAGCAAGGGAGTTTTTATGCCCGTTGAAGTAAAACAAAATGCCTGACAAAGTGTGGCTTGGACAGATTCCAAGTGCTTGTACAAATGTGCTAAAGAAATTATACTTTGAGTATACAGCTTGTCCAAAGTCATTCATTATTAATACTATTAGTAATATCTTCGGTAAAGGCTTTGATGCATAAATATTTCTGATAAAGGTAGGTTGTGTACTTTTGTCCAACTGAGCAATCTTGCTTTCATAAAATATACCAACATTTTAATGACTGATGATTAACATGCTGTAATACACAGTTCAAAATTAAAAGCTTAAATGCTGTACATGAGAGGTTAAGCTCCCCCCGGCGGTTTTACAAGGTGACGCGGATAGTTTCCGGCATGCCATCAAATGACGTGATTAACCGCGTGATACTGCGACACGCCCAACGGGGTATGCCGCGGAATACCCCACCCATTTTGAATGGCTGCATCTGTACTCTTCTCTTTACCGCACGTATGGAGTTTGGGTCTGATCGAGCTCGTTACTCGTCACTCACGCAATCTACTACTTTCATCCAATACAGCCCTTTATTTGGCTTTAAACTCCACCTGTTACCCCTCACACTCAATGTTTCAGAAAAAGGGTTTTAATTTAAGCTTTGCCCAGCAGTGTTTGAGCAGACAGAAGAAATAGAAGCGCCATTCGCGCCAGTTTAGCATAGTAACCACTAACTCCAATAATCCACTTATTATTATTATTATTATTATTATTATTATTATTATTATTATTATTATTATTATTATTATAAAAGCAAAAGAATCCCAGCTTCTGCATAAAAAAAACTATCGATATAGTGCGTCTCCAACACTGGCTGGAGACTCTGTGTGTCCGGGCTCAGCGGTTATATAAGACAGGGCTCGGCGAGCTGCAGGTGAAACTCATTGCTCTGCGCTCCCCGTGGGGAATGCGCGTCTCCTCCCTCCAGACTCGTCACACCGCCTTCTACAGCGGGAAAAAAAAATCCCCTTTACTGTCTTAATACATCCCTCTTAAATCCCAGAAACAGAAACTCCGGGGCGTTTCTGTGAGTCAGTACTGGGTTTCTCTGTTCGAGGTTACAAGCGGAAACAAAAAAAGCGCTGAAAGCAGGAAGTTATTTCTGCTCGTTGGCATAAACGTGTAAAAATACATTTTGTGATTCCTAAAACCTAATAACATCCATGTTAGTCTCCCTTTTGTTCCCAATGCACATAACTGAATATAAACCAGTCAAGTTCAGGTACTTTTCTGATGTACAGTATCTGAATAGTTCTGGCGCTGCTGTTACAACAAAGATACTTACGAACTACTTTTTTCATACGAGCTCTTGCCGTTTTAAAATTGAATATTTTTTAATTTCGCTAAATCACACGAAACACCAACAACACTCATCGTAAGCATCTGACCAATCACATTCCTGAATTTTAAAAGTATTTAGTATTTATTTTTAACTTGTTTTATTTTAAAAAAATTGTATACACCTGTTTTACATATTCTTGCCATTTTTGGCATATTGTAAGTGGATTGTAACTTCAAATTGATAATTCCTGATCTTTATAACTGTGTATCATTTCTTTTTACCTTGTTTTAATATGTTTTAATTATTTTTGCATTTTATAGATCTTTTTTAATATATTGAGCATTTTAGCATAATTTTAAAATAGGACTATCAATGCTCCTGACTTCTAAAACCTGTATTTATTCTGACATTTTTCTCTCCAACAGCAGATGAGGAGGGATGCATTTGATTTTAAATTGGTTGATTTTAGGGGAAAATGTACATTAATTTCTTTGTACGTATCATCAGTGGGAAACTTGGCATTTTGGGATGAATTGCAATCTTTACTGCAAGACTGATATAGAAATGACGGGAGATTTAAATGACACATTTGATAAATCAGACAGGCACAGTACAACATCTAAACTGGCAGAACCCTCTAAAGTACTGAAATATTTTAGGCACATTCATAATCTACGAGATGTTTGGTGGTTACTGTGTCCTGCTACCCTTTCATATTTTTTAATGTGCATGAATCTGTCCCACTTCTTTTACTAGTTTTTAAGGAAGATTCTGAAATATCTGATTACGAGATCAAGCCAGAAAAAAATGATGACAATTAGTAAGAAGAAAGATACAATGTATTGACAATGTAATATGCTTTAAAGGATTAAAAGGAAAATAAATACTTTATCTATGCAAACTAATTCAACTGAGCTCCTCTTAACACTATAGCCTGAAGAATTGCCAAAGCACAATGTATCACTTTGGGTGACACTAAGGGAAGAGGAACACAACACTCAAAACCACAAACCACTTATTTTCAACAGCAAAAATATGCTTGAAAATATTTGACAAAAAAAAAGAAACCTTACATGCATGGAAACCAATATTTATCTGCTAGGGTAGAATGCAGCAGAGAACAGTAGGGCAGAAGGTTAGTGTAACTCTATAGTGCATCACAGAGGCCAGTCTCTTCCCCTCATTATGCAGGCTGACTTGTTCACAGTGAACTGTCCTCCAGCGATAGTCAGCTGCAATCACTGACATCAGACATGATGTTAATACTCTGACAGCACTTTGGCTGATTTGGTTAATGCGTTTTCCTATTAAACAGGAAATCTTGAGTTCAAATCCCAGTGGTGTCTTTCTTCCTGTCTTGTCTTATAGAATGTATCACTATGGATGATCATGTGCGGCTTGATTTTGTTAAATGCAAGTTTTCATTTTCTTTCTAGAACAACTTGCTTTTCATGAAATTCATACAGCTTGCGAAAGATGAAACACAGATCTTGCTTATCAGTGCAAAACAAATATCACAGGCCGGCAAGAATAAAGTCTTTTTTTTTACAAAAAGCTTGCAAATGGAGAAAAGGGATGCACGTGAGTCTCTGGGAGCTGTTAATTGAAAGGTTAGTGGTTTGAGCCCATTTCTCATTATTCTACTTAATTGGATTTCTTAGTAAAACCTTAACCCACTTGATATTTGCAGGAAATGCAGTTTTTTTGTGTGACGAACTACAACAAGTAAACAAGTGAGTACATTAGTCATTATCACTGGGAATGACCAGTCATGGCCAACATTCAAGGGAATTGTATTTAGTCACGGACTTTGACCTTCAAATGGTTGGCGGGAGAATTCATTTATACTCTCGTTGCACCCTTAGTTAAAATATTTAAAATTACAACACAGATTTGTTGGAGAACTTGAAAAGCAAAAAAGACAGTTGGACAGCATGATTATGTTAGGACTGTACATTTGTATTTCAATACTTTTGTATATTTATCTTAATTTTCATATACATGTAACCATAAATGCTGTTCTATATATATATAAAGATTGTTGTATTTTATAATATTTTAGCAGAGGGCACAAGGGGGTCTATTATACCTTGCGAAACATCCAAGACAACTATAATAGAGGCTCATATTTTAATAAAATTTGCTTTAAAAGAAAACCAAAATTTGTATGAAATCATCCCTCAATATCGAAGTTCAGTTGAAGGATTTGAAGAAGCAACAGCGATAGGTGAGTACATTGATTTTGGACCCATGTTTGCATCTGAATAATCTTTCCTCCTGGAAAGAATTAAAAACAGGTCTGTTTTGAGTCTCATGATGATTCTCTTCTGGATCTGAAAAAAAAAACAGTGCAAATTTGTTTCCGATGTATTTTTCAATTTTATCAGATTTTATCAGGTGAATGCAGTCGATACGTTCAAGTTTTTATATGATGACAGGACCTACACTTAGGGCTCAGTACTGATAACACTGCTGATATTGATGGAGTAGAAATAAGTGATGTATTGGCAGCTTTATCTGAGTCCAGAAGTCCTAGAACACCTACAAAAATGTTAGGATTCAGAGGAAGAAATATTTTTCTACCTCACCCAATCCTGCTGCATTAACGAGACTGAAGTTGGCTGCTTATTCGCCAGCTTCTTATTCGCGTTTTTCGTTCCACCTTAAGTGCTGCTGCTGTGATGTTATGCCGCCTTTCGCCTGTAGATGGCTCTCTATAGTCATTTTTAAAAATACTAATCCGAGTTGATTACTGCACATATCCTCAGTAAAGGGGAATTTGTAAGTAATGATTATCCAAATTGCATTTTTGTATGAAACACATTTCAGAAAATCGAAAACCAATTTTCAAAACTCACAATAACACAAACTGGCATGTTAGACAACAAGTAAATAAGACAAAGGCAAAACGTGAATTCTCAAAGTCTCAAAATCTTGCATTTTGCAAGAAATGTTATTATAGCAGTTTACAATGGGACATTTAGAACATGGCATATGAGAATATATGGTTAACGGAGGATGAGCAAAGGGTGATGACACTTTCTGCTTATTGCTATGACCCTCCCTCCTGATTATAAAATCGTCTCACAATTCTGCCACTGAGGTGTGAGACACAATGTAACAGACTCTCAAAATCCTGAACTTCAGGAAATGTTGCTGTACCATTTTTAAAATATGACCCTCTGAATGTGGCATGAGAGAATTTATAGGGAAAAGCTAATTGCTCTTTCTGTTGTATTGCGATGGCCCCTGTTTAGAAAAAAACATCTCAGAATTCTGACACAAAGGTGTGAGACACAATGTAACAAATTATGAAAATCATGAAGCATAAGAAAATTTACTGTACCATTTTTTTAATATGACCCTCTGAACATGGCATGTGAGGATTTATAGTCAACAAAATAGAACCCCTTCTGCTGAATTACTTTTTCCCTCCTTCCTCGTTACCAAAACATCTTAGTATTCTGACACTAAGGTAAGAGAGACAAAATCACTCATCACGAACATTTGTAATTACAAAACTTCACTGTTGCATTTCTGCGTTGTGACATTCTGAACATGGCATGTTAAAGTATATAGAAAACCTAGATCAGAACAGGTTAAATGTAATTCATAGTGATTTATATTTTTTTAATTCTTTCTAAATGAAAAAATATGTTTTTCAGTGATTATGACACTTCAGTATTACATAAAATATGCTTCAATGCCAAAATAAATAATAATGGAAAAAATACCCACAGTGGACATTCATAGTTGTGATTATAGGAATGTTATATATCAGGTGGGTAGCTGTGTCAGCATGCGTAGGCTGCATAGGAAAAAGTAAAGGATTATTCCATGCTGAAAAGAGAAGAAAGGAAACATAACGTGTTGGCCGTGGAGCCTTCTTCAGGTGTGAGAAAGACAGGGCTGTAAGCAAAGATCATTTCCTTTATCTTTGCTTACTGCAGTTTAAAGACTTTAGGAAGTTTTACGGCTAACAGCTCCACATCAACTTCCTTTTATAACTAACCTCATCAGATCCCTCAACTCCCAACTCTTCCAATTTCTCACTTCAGAGAAGGATAAAAAACTCAATCATCCTCTACAGAGAAAAACCATCAACACCCCTACCACCTCCACCAATCCTAACCTTGTTTTTACTATACCCTCTGACCTTTCCCTTTCACCCCTTTGCATCCTCAGCTAACATATTTTAAAATTACAATAGACTGTATAGTATTTATGTTTAAAATTAAGGTAAATATGTCAAAATATCAAAATCCAACTGCACAGTGCTATCGTAACAATGCTTGTCAAGTTCTCAAACAAACCTGCATTTTATTTTTAAAATATTTCAGCAGAGGATTCAACTGGAGTATAAATGAAGATTCGACGATACTTTTTCTTGGGTGAATATGGTTTTCTGGGGAGTTTCAATGTTGGGCATTATTGGACATTTCCCGGTGACCCTGACACGTGTTAAACACTCGCATTTCCTGCATATATTAAAATGGTTATGGTTTCGCTGAGAAATCCAATTGACTTAAGACAACGTTTATACTGCAGAAGAATCCCATCCCTGGGTGGACTCGAACCACCAACCTTTCAGTTAAAAGCCAAATGCGCTAACCGATTGTGCCAAGTTTTCGGTTAAAAAAAACTCTCTTACCGTTTATTTTGCCAGACGGTAATATTTCTTCTGCACTGATAACCAAGAATTGAATTTCATTTTTCGTAAGCTGTGTGAATGTAATCAAAAACAAGTTTTCCAGAAAGGAAATGAACACATGCATTTAACGAAATCAAGCCCTTTGTGATTGCCCGAAATGATACGTTCTGTACTACAAGATAGGAAGAAAGACACGGCTGGGATTTGAAACCCGGTTCTTTTGTTTAATAGAGAAGCGCTTTAACCAACTAGGCTACGGTGACAGGACAACCATCCTCTTTTACAGCCGCTTGGACACACCGCTCTGAGACATCTGCGTTCAGTAAGCGCTGAACCTGCGCTCAGAGCAAATTGCCTCTTTTACATAGCAGCCCCGACACTGAGAAACGAAGAGAACTGGCTTTTATCTGGCATTTTCATGTCCAATGCGTTTGATATCTCCCAAGGGCGACAGAGTTCTTTTGCGACACTATTTCTTCTTCTTTTTTATTTCTGTAGCTTTGATAAAAAACGAGAAATCGTGCAAGGGAAAAATGTCTTTTTTTTCATAGAGAAAACGTGCACCAGGAAATGTTGTGTTGAGAAGAAATGATTTAACATGATACGTGACCTAATTTATCGGAGCAATTGCTCAACCAGCAAGGTCTGGAGAGGTTGGAGAGTCTGGTGGATGTGATAATTATACGGTGTTGTGAAAGAAAACAGTCTTTCTTTGAATTCTCAGTCATTCGGAATTTCAGTGCGAAACATAAACCCCTTGTCTGATTTAAAGAGATTATATTTTAAAACTCATAAAAAATCAGAAAACACATGTTTCTCACTTTGAAATTTTAGACGGAGCGGTGCATTACTAGTAGCGGCGCTGAGCACACTATGGGGAAATTCAGGGTATGTGAAATCCCAGCGGTTTAATAAACAACGCGTCTGATTTCGGATCATAAGATTGTAGGTTCGACTTCTACCTGGCTCGTGTAAATTTTATTCAAGCTCCTCAGTAATAGATGTATATTATGTAATGAACCGCACCCGAAAGCAAACGTTGGGTCTGTTTCCTTTGTTTTCCAGCATGAAATAGCAAATCGTTACAAAAAGCACCTGCTAATGTCCAATAGCGGGGTTTTTTTTCAAATTACATTTTCAGGCTTCAGACACTTTTTAATAAAACAAAAGTGTCCGGAAACTCATTAACTCTCAGGTTTGCTTGAATCTGTGTTAAAAAAAGTTATCTGAAACTTCCGGGATTCCATTATCTGATGTAGCTGTCTCTAAAGTTGGACGTGATGTTAAGCAGATGCGAACTGTGCCTTTTCTCTTAAAAAAAAAACAAAGTTCTTTTTTTCCCCTTCACTCCAATGCTGGAGACTGTAAGCCTGTGTGAGCTCCACACTGCGTGTCCTGTACTGCTCTATGTACTAATCTATGTGGTGTACAGATAGAACTCAACTGCATGGTGTGAATTCCGTGTTCAGGACCAGCAGAACCTGAAAAAGTAACAGCTGACCTCGACGTGATTTGAACACGCAGCCTTCTGATCTGGAGTCAGACGCGCTACCGTTGCGCCACGAAGTCATGGCTGTCAATGTTTTTGAATTCCCCAAAGGACACAAATCAGCTTCACAAAAAAAAAATCTCATGTGAAGTGCGCAGCTCTTCCGAAGAGAGTCTCTTCTTACCACATTTTATTCTTCCTGCGCAGCTCTTGTGCAGGTGTTGTTCTCAATTACAGATCCAGGAACACTGATTGTTTTTTCTATTTTTTTAAATTAAGTACCCCATGGTGCAACGGTAGCACGTCTGACTCTAAATCCCCAAGTTCATTTTCAAAGTATTTCGGAGTCAACTGATACTGATCAGGTTCTGCTGCTACTGAACCCGCAGTCTTCACCTTAAAGTTCAATTCCCCAAGCCTTTTGACCTTATATGTCCATCCCTTCTCGTCAAAACTCGTATTTTCACAGGGTACCCTTCAGAAATCGCAGTATAGAATGAAAAAACTCCAGTAGATCTCGGCCGCTGTTGGTGATTTTCCTTTTAAAATAAATGAATCTCTGGAAATTTTACGGAGTGTATCACTTTCACTGAGACCGAGAAGTGTTAAGCTGTACATGCGTCTTTGTGGCTCAGTTGTTAACCAAAAGGGTGGTGGTTTGAGCCCTTCCAGGGACGCTACGAGCCTTTTAACGTACACACCCTCCTCACTTCATTTCTCCACGGCCGGTCTTGTACCGCTAACAAATACAGAGCCCGTAGGAGGCAGTAAGCTCGCATATATATAGCTCACTGTGTATATAATGAAGAAGCAGAAGTTAGTTTCTCATCTGCGCGTTACAGAGCCTTACGCAACTCGTAGTGTACCAACAGCTAGGGTTTGATCCCTGCACGGGCTATTAGTTGAAAGGCCACTGTAAATGACGTATAAGAGATTTATAGATAGATACTTTATTGATCCCGTGAGGGAAATTAATAAAGCTTATCCAGCTGGCTTTTATGTTTCACACTAAATTGCGATCTTGAAACCAAAATGAAATTGACATTTGTACTGTATGTTTTTTTTAAATTACAAAGCAAACAGAGTATTCCCTTAATTCAAAGATCAGATATTGGCCAAAACAAGACAATCAGACGTTGGCTGACTTTGGAACAGGAGCCTCTGCTTCGTCGTTTATTGAGCTTTTGATCAATGTCTGAGAGAAAAAGATTCGCTATTTTTACTCTTTGATTAAAGTACACAAAAAGCACCTTCCTTCGAGCTGGAATCGAACCAGCGACTTAAGGATTCCCTGCTGACTCCACTACAGTCCTCCGCTCTCCTTTGGACTCCTTTTTGTTTCTCGAGGGATCATATTAAACATTGCATTAGTATCGAGAGGAGGATCACCATGAAACACAAAACAAACAGTTTCATTCTGTCTTTTTTAGAAAGTAGCGTTTGTGCTACATTAATTATATTTTCGTGGAAATATAGAAGTTGTAAATGTTAAAATTTATATTTGAATCGAAATGTGGTTTTGAGTTAAATATTAGCGGGATCATGTGATTAGTTTGTTTGTCATTACTATATATATTGCCATTTTACTAGAATTTGTAACTGAAATTTACTAGTTGTGTTTTTATGATGATTAGCCATTTGTTGATTACAATATTGTATATAATGTATAATTTGAACTACATATTTTTCAGGTGTGAATAATTGTATATTTTAAGAATAAATTTCTAAAACAAATCATTGGCTTTATTTACTAGTTTCTACACCTATAAAATATTTATTTGATGTATAATAGACCTTTAACTATATATGTATATTAGTCCTCTAAATTTATCCGTATAATAGAACTCCAACCATTTATGTATAATAAACATATAATCATAGATGTCTAATTGACATATAACCATATACGTATACTAGAATTTCATTGTAGACCAGTTACGGAGCACATTTATACGTCTAAAGTATGCGTTTAATAGTCGTATATTCTACTTCTTTTGCCAACTGGGATGTGCCGATTTTAATTTAACAAAGCTAGATACACAGTTTGTTTCTCGAAAGCGTGTTATGTAAAAAAGATACTTTGCTAAGGATACAACGGGTGTATAAATGAATTCTCCTGACAGCCAGTTGAAGATAAAATTCCACACGTGAAAATGGTTTTCTTGGACATTTACAGGTACTTAATTGTTTACTTGTAGTTCCACATGAGTAAAATAGATATTTCCTGCAAATTTCAAGAGGGCTTGCGAAGAAATCCCATCAAGCTTTAGCAGAGATTATGGTTACAGCGGAACAGTCTGAAGCGCGTCCCTTAGTGGGTTTGAACCACCAGCCCTTCATTTAACAGCTGCACAGAGACACACTCCCGTTGCTTTTTGCCGTTCACACGTTTGTAGTTAAAGAATTATAAAATACTGACATTTTCCTGCCAGCCGGCAGTATTTCTTCTGCACTGACCATGAATAACCAATAACTTTATTTCATCTTTCGCAGTCTGTAATCCACAGAAAATGAAGTGAATACTTGTATTAAGCTAAATCAAGCCGACGGAGATGCACTGCCGTTGTTTTTCTCCACTTTTCGTTAAAAGGAGAAAAATCACTGACATTTTCTTGCGGTATTTCTTCTGTCCTGATTTGCAAGACTTATATTTTATATAAGTTGTATGAATTTCTTGAAGTTCAGAAACAACTTGTTCCACAAAGGAAATGAACACTTGGTTCAAAGTAAATCAAGATGTATGTATCTCTCGCTGCGTGTGCTCTTATCTGTCCATCTCTCTACTTTTCTCTCACTCTGACAGTCTGTGCAGAGTTTCTGAAGGGGATGTAACACCACTTGGCAAACAGAAAAATTATCAGAGGCAGAATAAAAAATCATTATTCTCTTCTCAGTCAGATTCACAGCTCAGAGACAATCGGACAGAAGCTCCATACTTCTTTTTATCCGTCAATCCAGAACCAGAGGACATTCAGTCAATCAGTGCTTTTACATGAATAATATCAGGCAGAACAGCCTGGACTCAGGTCACATCTCCCCATTTTCTCCTTCCTCACAGCCACTTAGAGACAGAGATGAGCTCCTGGTTCTCCTCTCTGTGAACTGGGCTCAAGACTCACTGATCTGTCAGCTGTGGACTCTGTTCCAGGTCAGAAGCAAGAAGCTTCTATTAACCCATTCCAGGACCTCCAGCCCTTCAGTATTACTTTCTTTACTGTATGTCAGTCTCCAAACATGTTTTATAAATGTTTTATAACACACGTGAGTGTGGAATTATCTTTTTATGTAATAAACACAAGTAGTGACACTTTGGTCAGTACATTGTATATTGATTATTAGTAGCCAATGGGCCGATGGTCGTGTCTACAGTAGTGACCAGTTGACCAGTCTGTAGCTCTCAGCAGTGGGACTCAGATCACACAGAAGAAGACCTGTCTGTGTGTGATTCCACACCAGCCCAGGGAATCACCAGCTCTCATATGTCTCTCACAGGTGTCTCACAGTCTTATAAATTTACAATTAGATGAATTATTGTAACAGGTAATCAGACTACCTATGGAACTGAGAGCAGGCTGGAAATAAAACCGGGATACACATTTTAACCTCCAGGATCAGGTTCCTGATCCTCCTGGCTTCTATACTCTGATGATTCGTTTAAAACATTTAAAAGCACTTATTACAGGGACTTGTGCTCGTTCTCTACTGCTCCACACGGGTACGCCTTGTAACACATTAATCTGCGAAGTAAACTATTTTTTTTCCTGTTTAATGAATTTCATTCCTTGGTTTGTCGCTCTCCTTTTACAACTGTTATGATTCGCTTCTCTTCACAGCCCGGTGTGTTCTTTTTTGGGGGGGATGTTATATCTGTAAGAAAAGCCCCCCAGGCTCCGGACAGGAGTCTCCTCCAGCGGAGACGCGCTCTGCTCTGTTACAAAGAGCGCTGTGACATCACAGACACCAGCCTGAGCGCCTGGATCAGAGAGCAAGACCGCGGGAGGCGCAGGGTGCGCACGGAGGAGAGTTATTGATCACTTATCTATCGAAAACCAATTAATTCAATTAAAAAACCGTAGAATAAACAATTAGCTTCACCGATTGGTGAGTACTGATTCTTTTTCTGGTTTTGATCCTGTTCTAAATATCTAGAAAACAGTCAATAAAGACTGTATCGATCAATTACCGTAGTGCGTTTAGTGTAAAAAATGTTCAAACCGAAATTAAACAATGATTATTCTTATTATTATTTAGGTAACTGTATCCTAGAGCTAAAAAAATATATTCCAAGTTGATAAATGTATGTAAGTAACAGTTTACATGTATTTTTTCCAGTGTTTATAAATCATAAGTATGGTAACCACGGGGACAGGCGCCATGTCACTGTGCGCGTCTAGGTGTATCGCGTTCGTCACAAAGAGCGATGTGACGTCATGGGTAGCAACAAATACTAATACTAGTGTATTCATATTAATATTAATGAGAGTACAACTGGTTGTTTTAATGCTAGTGTTCATGTGAGTATTAATGATGATAGCGCTACTGATAGTTTTAGTTTTAATGTTCATATTCATGTTAATATTAAATATAATTATAGTGTTACTGTTAGAGAATTAACAGTAGTAGTAGTAGTTTTAATACTACTGTTATTCTAGCATTACTGTTATTCTCTTTGGGGGAATTAAAAGCACACATGGCGAGTGACCTCGTGGTGCAACGGTAGCGTGTTTGACTCCAAATTAGAAGGTTGCGTGTTCAAATCAGGTTGAGGTCAGTTGATGTGTTTGCAGGTGCTGCTGGTGCTGAACCTGGAAATTACACCATACAGTTGTGTTTCAGCTGTACACCACATAAGTAATCTGAATGAAATAACAGCGCAGTACAGAACTACCAGTCAGGAGCTTATTCAGCGAATCATCTTGAACACGGCAAGAGAAAAGGCATATTGCACATCTGCGAAACATCACGTCCGACTTTAGAGACAGTGACATCAGAGAATGGAAGTTTCAGACCGCTTTTCTGTTACAGGTTCAAGCAAACCTGAAAGTTAGGGAGTGTTTGGTCACTTTTGTATGAAAAAGTGTCAGAAGCCTGTAATTATAATTTGCCCTTTTTTAATTGTGGTTGAAATCCACTCCCATGTACCAAGACCTTACAGTATATTCATGTTTACTTAAATGACTAACTATTGGACTATTGGACATGCAGGAAAGAAAGGAACCCAGAACCAACATTTGCTTTCAGGTGGGGTTCATTTACATAATGGACATCTATTTCTGAGGAGCCTGATTTGAATCACACAACCCCTGTAGAAGTCGAATCGACAATCTAATAAACCGAAATCAGACGCGTTATCCATTAAACCACCAGCCCGTCATGTAAATGAATTGCACCATGGTGAGTTCAGCGCCGCTCCTAGTAATATCCCACCCCAATCTTAAATTTCTACGTGAGAAACGTGTTTTCTACATTTTTATCAGTTTTTAAAAATCATCACTTTTAAGCAGACTAAGCCTTTATGTGTCGCTCTGAATTTCTAATTGATTTAGAATTCCAAGACAAAAGCGTTTTGTTCCACAACGGCGTGAAATGATCACGTCTTTCACTCTACTTCTCTCTTGTAGTAAAGCAGACCCTGCTGGGTGAGTATTTGTTCTGGTAAATTAGGTCACTTTTCATGTTAACTCACTTCTGCTAAACACAACATTTCCTTATGCACGGGAGTGTGTCTTTGTACAGCTGTTATACAAAGGGCTGGTGGTCAGGGACGCGCTTCGGATTGTTTCGATGTAAACATAATCTCCGCTAAAAGCCCTCTTGAACTTTGCAGGAAATGTGCGTGAAACCATTTTCACGTGTGGAATTTTATCTTCAGCTGGCTGTAGTTAGAATGCCTTATACACCCGTTGTGTATCCTTAGCAAAAATATTTTAAAATTATAACACAGAGTTGTTGGAGAACTTGACAATCATTATTAAATGAGCACAGTACAAATGTACATTGATATTTGTGTTGTATGTACTTTAATTTTAAAATATATAAACATAACTGTGCTGATATGGATGTTCATTTGAAGGATTTGAGGAATCTATAAAGGATGTCAGAACAACCAAAGAAACATTTGGGCATCTGCATATTTTTAAAGATTAAAGAGCACCGTAAGTGTGAAGTTTGCACACACGAGAGAAGAAATCAGTTTCAATGCACATCATTAAACTGATGGTGTGCTTATCAGTCATGCATTAAACATGTATAGCAGAGGATGGCTTTGATCCATCAATCTTTGGGTTATAGACCCAGCAAGCTTCTGCTGCGCCACTCAGCTATGTTTAACACAACTGCTTTTGCACTTGAGATGAAAAGTTTCAACGGTAAACGCAGACGTCACTGAGCACTTGGTCTTTTGTAGTACAAATCATCACACGCTGCTCTACATGGGCGTCTTCAAGATCGTTGAGAACCAAAGCTTCTGCCTTCCTGGTTACTGATTCTTTCTTCGTTAATTCCCAAATCTTCAATGAGAATCAGTGAAACGAAAACCAAACACATGTACACACTCGCGTCCTAGCATGAAAGAAAAATGATGGAAGCGTTTGAGAAATAACAAAAGTAGTCTGAACAGCTCCAGCCTATCAACTGCTCTACAAAGTGATCGCTATCTCCACACCCAGTTTATAACACTGAAAATGATTCAGGAAGCACAGCAAAGTTCTAAAAACAGCGGTTGAAAAGCGTCTAGATACATAAAATGACAATTTCTCAAAAGTAAAATCTTCATCTTTTAAATATTGTCATCCATATATTTTCATTTTCCTCTTTTTAACATAACACGCTTTCGAGAAATAGAGTGTCTTGTAATGAAGGCTGCATTAGAAAATGTGTATCTAAATTAAAATCGGGTTTATGACTTCTGCGTTTTTCAGCTTTCTTAGCGCTTGGGTCTCGATTCAGATATTGCAATGAAAGCAACAGGGGAGTAAGTTTTCCTTTTCTAAATCAAAGGTGATCTGCTCACAAGGAAGTATAAAAACTTCAGCGTTTACTTTTTGAAGACCACAAATTGTCGAAACACTGTTGCTTCATAAGCTTATAAGTAACGTTTCTGAGCATGCATTGTATTACTCATGCTGTTATTAATAAAAAAAACTTAAATTCACATAATGGAACTTGGACGGCTCAAAGTAGTCTATTCCTTGTACAACTTTACTTGCCCGCTGAGTAGAGTTTAAAGCAACTGCAGCAGAAGTAGCAGTAATAGCAACAGCATGGTTAGAGTGTCACAATACACTCTGAAATTATTGCGGCTTCAGATCGTTTTGTTCTGTTGAAGCTGCCTACAGGCTCTGAACTGTTGACATTGGCTGTGATCATCTTTTTTCAGGTTTCATGAAATTCTTCACATATTTGAAATATTCCATTCGGGTTCGCCTAATACACGGTGCAACCCGTACCTGCAGCAGAATGCTGTGGCACATTAAGCCGTTTTGGTTTGTAAGGATTAAGGAGCGTACTACAAATCGAGCAAGCGAAAAGAAAATTAAACAGGAGTCACTTTTTGGATTGCTAATCCATTGTACTCTGCTCGTCTAGGTTCAAATCCCATCCTTGTCATGGTTAAGGCCTGAGACGTGTGTGTTTTTTCTAAACGGTGTTTGCATTTGTTTCCTCTTCTACTCTTGTACTGGAGCAGTAATATTTCTAGTGGTGGACGAACATGGTATCACAGGTTGACAGCAGGAACACGTGGCCACAAGCTGCAGTACATTGGTTTGGGAACAGCAATAACTTTCCTGTGGAGACAGGTGCGCCGGTATTAATACAGCTCTTTCGAGTGGAAAGAGTAACAAGAACTGACTTAAACTTACCAGTTATGTTTAATAGCTAAAAACACAAAACCAACCTCTTCAGTGGTTGAATCTAAATTACAGAAGCCAATGCTGCCATCAAGGAAAAAAAATCTTGAGTTATGTAGTTTTGAGACTAAATATCTGACTTTCAGTTTGAAGCGGTACAATGGATTCCAGGTCACATTCGTTCTTAATTCATATATATGAGTGTGATAATGGTTAAAACTGTGTTTACATGAGGAACAAACAGTAACCTTTTCATTCCGAGAAGAAAGTCAGATTGTGCGCATTTCTCAGCACGCACATTGTCAGGAACACTAAACCCACAGTGCCAGCAAACCAATCGACAGCCTGTAGGTACTGCCATTGCAAATGTAAAAGGTTGTTCATACACACATATGATATCGTTGCTATCTCGTAATTAGGAGATAATTTGGTATTTCTTAATTAAGAGAACTCAGGATTTTTTTCCTTGGTGGCAACAATGCGCTTCTGCAATAAATCATAGACTCTGCTTTCAAAATACAGATGCAGCCATTCAAAATGGGTGAGGTATTTCGCGGCATACCCCGGTGGGCGTGTCGCAGTATCACGCGGTATCACGGTGTCACATGGTTAACTATCCGGCGTCGCCTTGTAAAACCGCCGGGGGGAGCTTAACCTCTCATGTACAGCATTTGAGCCTTTAATTTTGAACTGTGTATTACAGCATGTTAATCATCAGTCATTAAAATGTTGGTATATTTTATGAAAGCAAGATTGCTCAGTTGGACAAAAGTACACAACCTACCTTTATCAGAAATATTTATGCATCAAAGCCTTTACTGAAGATATTACTAATAGTATTAATAATGGATGACTTTAGACAAGCTGTATACTCAAAGTATAATTTATTTAGCACATTTGTACAAGCACTTGGAATATGTCCAAGCCATACTTTGTCAGGCATTTTGTTTTACTTCAACGGGCATAAAAACTTCCTTGCTTTTAACAGGGCGTTTCATAATTTCTAACTACGAAAATGATTTAAAATGCGACACCTATCATTCAACTAGAGCTTAAAATATCACAAAGATCCTCAAGAGCACAGGAAAGAGTGTATTAAAAGACACTTGTATTTATCAACGCTTTCTTTTCCGTATACCAGATTTTATGGAACCACTTCAGAGGGGTGTCAGCCAGTCAGATTCCAGGAATCGGCACTTTAAAGGAAAAATACACACTGGTATTCCATTTCTCCCTAACGATTTTAAGCATCAAAGTATTTAACTAGCATGTGAAATAGCGTGTGAAAAAGTGGTCGTTTTTAAGCTTTTCTGCTAATATAATATGGAATCGCGTATCTAAAGAATTCTTGTGCTGCGACAGGGCTGTGTAGGGCTGTTTCGCCTGTCTGTTCATGCGAGCTGTCTTGTAGCCTACTGGTCTAGGTGCGTGACTACCAATTGGCAGGTTGTGTGTTCAAATCCAGCTGGTGCTGGACTTTTCATTTTTATTTATTTATTTTTTAATCGCGTAACATAAACATATTACCGTATGCAAACTGTACTGTATACAGTATGTATATGTATATTTAATGTCTTAACTGTGCCTGTTTAAGTATTGAATATTCATATCTAATTTTACCACTGAAGGGAAATCTTAGTAGCTGAGCATAAAAAGAATAGGAGCATACTGCAACGCGTGTGAAGGCCATAAACGATATTAATTTTGGAACATAAACATACAGTATATGGCTGGTCTCGGTACTTTAAAGAAAACATACACGAAACATGGTTTCATTATGACCAGAATCGGTCTTGAGATATTTTTAACTTGATTTACAGTATTTGAGAGGTATGTCTTAACACCGATACTACAGTGCTTAAGTACTGCTCACGTATATGTTTCTAGGTTTATATTATGCGGTCAAATTACTTTTGAGCAACTAATAAGAAGCGCAAAACGGTATGCGTTTTAGTTTCGTTTTGTGCTGGGACCCGTGGATTGATTAGAGATTTCAAGTACATACAAGTCATTTTTTAAATTTTGTTGTTCGTCTTGAAAAAATGTTACGAGTACATCATCTATCAACAATTACACAGGTTCTGTTTCCATATTGCGGATTTTGGTTACGTAATATTATTTTCTAGATTTCACGTTGTGAATATATGATTTGGGCAAACAGAGCAGCAAAGAAGTACATTATGGGTTGTTGTTTTTTTTTTTGCAGTTTTATCTAGAACAAGCGATGCTTAAACCTTTGTCTGATTCTTGTGAAACTATCCACACGACAGTTACAGTACCTAGGAGTTGACTTCCGTGATGTCACTGATGGGATGTTTCTAAAAATCCATCCTCTGTAAAACGTCTTCTCTAGTTGTCCTGCATATGTATTCGCTAATGAAGCTGTGTGTTCTGAGCCTGGATCTCTACATTTCTGTATGAACCAGCTTAGAGGGCTAAAGACAGCTTGTGTTTAAATTGAGTGTAAGGCAATTTATGCTTCTAAAGTCATGGTCAACATTTATTATTGTACTGTGCTGTAAACTTGTTCTGTGCCAAGTCACATTATTTTATAGCGTTTTTATAGCGTTATCAAATCCGGTGGCGCTGTGTGTTAGTTTCCTGACTCCCATTATTCAAACTGCGACACTGATCATTCATCTCTAAATAAACTTTATTTTATATAGTGTTTTAAGCGAATAGGTAATTAGATTGCTCATAAACCTAATCACTTTTTCTACATAAACACAGCGTGATAGCTCTCTGAAAATGCTTTTCCTTTATTTTTAAAGTAGGCTCAGATTTCAACTATAGATAGTATTATTATAAACTTTCTTGGAAAAATGTATTTTATGTAAACCATGTTTGCTATTAATTCATTTAGGGCTAAAATACGTTCATTGTCTTCCAATCGAGTCGAGTTGACATTGGAAGCCTGCCACACCCGGACTGTTAAACCAACGCATTAGCACGTCAAAGCCCATTGAGCCAGTATTGGCTTTAGTATTCCCCCCCTCTCCCCTTCAATTCAAGGTGTTTTATTTGCACGACAGATGGGTACAAGCAGTGTTGGGTATGTATATTGTAACGCTTACGGCAGACAGGCACTGTGTAAGAGCCGGCGCACCAGAGCAGCGCACCGAGGGAGCGTCTGCATTTATAACTTAGTTTTTAAAATTAGTCAAGCAATATGAATTGCTAGTTAAAGACTTCGATGCTTAAAATGTTTAGGGAAAAATGAAATACTGGTGTGTATGTTTGCTTTAAAGTACCAAGACCAGCCATATACTGTATGTTTAAGTTCCAAAATTAATATCGTTTATGGACTTCACACGCGTTGCAGTATGCTCCTATTCTTTTTATGCTCAGCTACTAAGATTTCCCTTCAGTGGTAAAATTCAATATCTACAACGGGCACAGTAAAGACGTTTACAGTTAGTCTTTCTACGACAGACCAACGGACCACGAGTGCCCCTGTCGGTCAACCAATCACGCACCGCTGTATTTTGCGTCATCGCGCATCACGATGCACGACGCCGTAGCCAATTACCTCCGGTATGTGTCTGTACCGGGCACCTTGAATGGCTGCATCTGTAGCTGCACCAGGCACTTGGACACAGATAAACACGGATTTAAAATTCAGGAATATGAATGGTCAATTGCTTACAGTTGGGTTTTTTACGTTTCGTATTTAGCGATTTGTGTATCAATATTTTAACTTATTTTATAACAATCTTTCAATTCATTAAATTGCTAACAATGTGTAAAATAAAAACAACAGCACCGTTAAATGCTGGGGAGACAGGTAGTTTTTTTAACAATCAGATTCCAATCTCTAATGCTGTGTGAGAGTTTACGTAACTTTCCTTTTCTCACATTTTCTGACGACTATTCTAAAGGGGCACCCTGTCAACTGCTAATACTTTTAGAAAATCTGTCTGCGTTTGATTATTGTCGTTTTATTTTTTTAAAAGTTCAATATTGATCATAACTAAAGAAAATAATAATCACGAACAAAAAAAAAGGGCTGAAGATGCAAGTCGCTCTTGAATCAGAGCTGGGTGACATGGGCTTCTGTTCTGATATGGTTGTACGAGAAGCAGGAGGAATCGCTTCACTCATATGAACCATGAGCTGAATCAGGAGGGAGACATGTCAATCAGGCAGGAGTTGAACCTACAATCTCCTGATGAAAAAGCGTTTTTTATTTAGCTACTGGCCCTGGTCTTATGACTTAACTTCACCATAGTGAACTCAGCGTCACTACTAGTAATACATCACCTCCAGTCCAAAATTTCTAAGCAAAAAAAAATATATATAATTATACGTATATATAATATATTTAAAAAAGACAAAGGGTTTGTGTGTCGCGCTAAAATTCCGCTTCATTTTGAATGCAAATAAAAACCATTTTCTTCCAAGAAATCATTTTTTCCCATCCTTCATACTATACATCTCTCTTGTAGTAGTAAAGCATTTTGATTTAAACCAAACAATACATTAAAGGTTTTATCTATACACTTATACTTACGCTGCAGTGCACCGGAGCCTGATACACGATACCGTCCGGTTTCAGCCTCACAGACACGTCCGGACCCCGCTGAACGATAACCTAATCTGCGTAACCTCCTTGTTCACAGCTCCCTTGACCCCCCTCAACAACCATCCACACCAGGCACTTTCCCTTGCAACAGAGCTCGCTGTATCACCTGCAAGTACACAGCCACCACCACACTCATTCAAGGCCCCTCAGGACAATTCCGGATCACCCAGACAGCATCTTGTACCTCCAGCAACCTTATTTACTGTATCTCTTGCAGTAAATGCCCAGCCATCTACATTGGAGAAACAGGAAGGAGACTCGGAGACCGCTTCAGAGGACGTGTCAGGGCTGTGAAGATTAAAGATCTCTCCAAGCCCATTGTTTCTCATTTCACCTCTGACGGCCACAACCACTCTAATCTCTCCGTCTGTGTTCTCAAAGACGGTTTTCCGAACTCATACATCAGAAAGACCACTGAAACTAAAATTATTCTGCAGCTAGGATCACACATTCTCCCTTCCCTTAACGACACACTACTGTTCTTTGAAATTTTCTCCATTCATTGGAAGTTTCATTTCACACCTCTCTGCACCCATTCTGACTTCACACCTCTTGATTGGCCTCTCTTTCTGTCCCCTGCTCCCGCCTCTCACTCCTCCTCCCTCCCAACCTTTTTTCTCCCACTACTTTAGCTTTGCCTACTGCCCTATCTCTCTCACACCTGAAGAAGGCTCCACGGCCGAAACGTTGTGTTCTCTTTCTTCTTTTTTTCAGCATGGAATAAACCTATAACTTGTTCCTATTTTAATCAAAATAATATTAAGACCTGTATGTATTCAAATAGTATTATCATTATTTATACTTACGCATCAAAAGACGATTGCTGAGAAAAACATGACAGTATTTAACCTAAATGGCAAACAACAAATATCAGCAATGCATTGTGGTGTATAACCAGAAAAGATGCTGTGTTAGATATGTTTTCAATTTCAATTATATATGTATTTATTAATGTTGTCAATATTATTACGGTTGCAATTTAACCATGGTGAGAATCCCTGCCTGTCATACAGGAGAGTGGGGTTTGATTCTTGACAGGGAGCTAAGGAGCTTTTTCTATGACCTGTTTACAATTTAAACTGTAGTGTGAGATACCTTTCTTCTACAGAAATCTATTTTTTTAAAAAGGAGATGAATTAGTTATAACAACACAAAACATCAAAGTGAAGTTGCTTTTCAGCAACTCCTTGGCTACATGGGAATTTAGTTTTTTTGACAGCAGGGTCATTTGCAAAATTAAACAAGGAATTGATTCACTCCTGTGGAATACTGTATAAAATGGAAGACAGGTTTGATATGGAAACAACTACACACATTTTATTTTTTTTTCCAATTGTACTCCCATCAAAGTGACATAAGAAAAGTCATTGTCAGAAGTGGGATATGAAAACAAGCCACCAGGGGAGACCGATGTAATAACGTCACCAGAAATATATTGAAAACAAATGGGCTGTCACTAAGGAAATTCATAGAGAAATACAGGTTCCACCATAAAACACCATAAGGAGTGCAAAACATGTTAAGTTATTTCTGTACTTCATCAGTGTCGGTAAAAGAGGGACTCAAGGACACAAAGACTCTAGTTTGGGATTCAGGCTGAGAAAGGGAAGTGTGACTTTGGACACAGGGCATTGCAGAGAGGAACAAATGGCGCAACGAAACAAAATGCCAAAACCCCAGATTGAACCAGGGACCTTTAGAGCATCAGTCTAAGGCTTTCTCAGCTGAGTTATTTCAACCTCTGTGTACGATCCAACCTCTGCTGTCTGCAGTAGCCTCCCAAAGTTCCAGCATGAGTGCACGAAGAGGAGTGGTAGAGTGTTACTGCAACGTCATTCAGAAGGGGAGTGATCCAGCTCAGCTCTCTGAGGTTTGGTAGATACATCTTCTTCATGAGTAATGTAGGATCAACTTCTTCAGGCTGGAGGAAGGGCTTGCATTTCGGCAGTAGTAACTGACTGAGTAGTGACTTCTAGGACCTGGTCTTATCAGGTTGCTTTCAGTTCTGCTGAAAAGACCTGTCTCTAGGAAATTTAGGAAGCAGAAGAATGACTATCTGAAAGGTGACATGATCTGCTGGCTGTTTGATGTGATGTGATGTGATGAATGACACAGGAAATTCGAATTCTTGCAATAAGACAAAACAAGATCCATAAAACACTGGCAGGAGTGCAAAATGTGAGAAGATAAAAAGACACCTGTTTCTGCCCAATTTCAAACAGGGGATCTTGCGCATGTGTGATGAACGTGATAATCACAATATTACAGAAATGACAGCAGTATTGAACATGGCGAGACGTAAAAGATTGTTAATTACCTTCAAATACTCACAGTGTGTTTATTCTGCTGTATTAATTTACTGTGCTCATCCGGCAGTTACAAACTTGTTATCTACACACTGTTCCCAGAGCTGGATAGGTGACTCCACATTCTACAGTTTTCTAGCAAAAGAGGAAGTCAGACTATAGAAATGGAGAAAATCTCCTCTTCAGAATGTGGAAATATATTCCTGAGAGAAGTCCTTTCTCGAAGTTCAACACTCTCTGCAAGTCACCCATTCCCACCTTGCGCAGTGTAGTGGTTATCACATTCTCTTAACACACCAAAGAGTTTCAGTTTGAAAGCGGGCGAAAACAAGTGATCACTTTTTGCACATTGGTCACTGCTGACATTGCTTTATGGGTCTATTTTCTATACTGTGCTGATCAATTGGAAATCAAATGGCAAAAAAGACCCGTTCCCACACCTAAGGTCAAATAGTAGGAATCAAAACTGTTCGAGTGTATGGAAGCACACAGCTTTATTAAGACTTCCAAGCGCAAGATCTTTTTATTCCTAAAAGACCCTATTTATGTTGTATGAGAAACATTAATATTAATACAGAATCTTTTTTGACAAAATAAATGGGCTTCCTGACTTCAGAAAGCCTTCTAGACAAATACTAAAAGAGCAAAAATTCCATTTGGTAAATGAAATGAAAACACATACCCTACCAAACCTTGAGTACAGGCCATTCAGGGTGATAATACAAAACCATTTATAATTCAACAAATAAAAGCTGTCAACTGGTAATCACAGCTACTCATAAAAAAAACTGAAGTGGCAATACACAGTAGGTGACTCTTGAGTGCAAGTTAAATCCATGCAAGAAGGGGTTTAGTGTTACATTTCCAAATCAGATATGCAAATGAGAGATCTGGCCCAGCCAATCTCAAAGCTCCCTTGGTCTGGAATGGAGCTGCTCCCCTCTTCTAGTTATTCACACTGGTGTTAGGTTACATATTAGCACATTTCATCTAATTCAGTTGTTTCAGAAAAAGAAATAAACATATAAACTGGATTTATTTGTTGGAGCTTCACCAATCTGTTTTTCCACCAAATAAATTGGCTTTCTGACTTCAGAAAAACCTTCCATTTATTTTTTAAGAACTATTTTAATTTCACAAACAAAGAATCACAAAATAGGAAACTTTAATAAATATACCCAAAACAATATATATGAAACCATCTATTTAGGTTATAGTGCTCTAATAATGGACAGGGCCAGGCTACCTGTCCCCTTGACTGGAACCTCAATGCCTTGAACACCCCCGTGTTCCTCAACCTCCTGTTTTTATTCCGTCAGCACCTCTGAACTCAGTTCCATGAAGGACTATAGAATACTGGCTTAGCCAGGTGCGAATGTCCTCCATCTTTGCAAACTCTGAGAACAAAACAACATGCACAGTTGAATATGGATCTTCCCATAGGCCTGAACTATCATTCTTTTTGACTCAAACAACTCCACACATTGTTCAAAGCAAGGGGAGGTAGCAGTAACAACTTCAAACGTTTTCTCCACATTCTACAGATCTCTAGAAATAGAGGAGGTCAGGCTGCAAAAGTGGGGGAATGGAAAAAATCTCCTCTCCAGAATGTGGAAATAAAGTTTCCTTTATTGGGAGTTTAACCCAGGCCACCTGGGTGAAAATCCAGAATCCTAACCACTAGACCATACAGGAGCACACAGCCTCACAAACAATGTGTAATTTCTGTCTTTATAGCGCACTTGTTACATAGCTAGCTGGCACTCAGAGTACTGCAAGATCTATTTACTGAGAATTAGTTGAAGTATAACGTCAGGACTATAACCCCAGCTTTCAGGGAGACTGCAACCTTAACACAGAGCCTTAGACCACTCAGAAAAGGTTTGTTGGCTTTTATAAGTAATTACATGTGTGAAATCTATGTCTCTCAGGCCTGTGAGACTACATCACAGAAGTGCAAACTTGGAGGATGGGCTTAGTAGATAGGGCAACAATTGCGACAAGCCTCTTATGTCCACTGCACATGCAGACTTTGAAAGGGGTATCAGATTTTATGGGTACTCAATTCTATACGACACTGGCAAGACGGAGTAAAGGAGAAGACCCTTTAAGAGACAAAAACAACACATTGTTTCAGCCAATGTTAATTAAAAGGGCAGCACAGCATTGGAACTTCTGTCACGGATGTTATAAGGGCATGCCGTGGAATGGCCAAGAGAGCAAAATAGGCCCTATGTGTAGTGGCAAAACGGGTGTTAGCCCGTTTAGGAGGTCAGATGATGTCGGGTAGAAACTTAAGCCCTCAGGCCGCGGAGGAGATGGCCTGGTGCTAGGCAGGTCTGAAGACATTTGAACCCTCAATACTGAATGAGGAGGAAAGGGTGACCCGGAAATATATAGCCCCAGACAAAGAAAAACCAGAAGGACAAGCAAAGCACAGGGAAACTAGGACAGGACAGAGTGGGAGCGCCCTCTAGCTGTAGAGGGTGTGACAGCTATTAGTTTTGAGTGATTGAAATCCATTTTCAATGATGTTTTTCCTGCTCATAACATTACCAGTGAGAAAGAGGATTGTGAAACCCCCATTGCTTAAACAGCGAGTGCGTTGGTGGTTATAGTAAGAAGTTTCCATAAAATGAAGCATTATATTTTTGTAATACGTTTAGTGCCTATAAAAACTATTCACCCCCCTTGGCCTTTTCACATTTTATTGTGTTACAGTATGGAACCATGATGTATTTAACTGAGAATTGTTGCCACTCATCAACAAAATGTGCTCTATAATATCAAAGTGAAAAAATTCCAGACATTTTACTAAGTCATCAAAATAAAAAACACTAACCCTAACACTCAATACCCAGTTTATAAGGTGAAAAATTATGCTTGAAGCACAGCAAAGTTCTAAAACCAGCATTTGAAAAGCACCCAGAAACATAAAATGTCCATTTCTCAAAAGTAAAATCTTTAGCTTTGAAAGATTGTTATCCATGTTTTCATTTTTTCTTTTTTTACATAACATGCTTTCGAGAAATAAACTGCCTATTACAATAAAGGCAGCATTAGCAAATGTGCATCTAGCTTTGTTAAATAAAATCAGGACGTTTACCTATCTCAAATTGATCACTCTTTGCATGCACACTACGGAAACCCGCGGATGTGAGCTGGGAGAATTGACTCTTACAAAGAGTGTGTTACGGATTCGGTCAGTGAAACCGAAACCAAGTAGTGAACCCACTTCCGGGAGCTGACAGAGACGAGTCGTGATCCAAATACCGTAGCCGAAGGAAAGAGCCGAGAGTCCAAGAGAAGCCAGTGATCCAAACCGAGAGGGAGTAGCCAAAGCCAAACCGTAATCCGAAACCGTAGACGAAGGGGAGATCCGAGAGTCCAAGAGAAGCCAGTGAACCAAACTAGAGAAAGCAACCGAAGCCGAGCCGTAATCCAATAGACGTAGTAAAAGGGGAAAAACCGAAGTCAGAACCAGAACAGTACGAGGAAGTTGAAGGCGTAGCGCAACTAAGAATCTCAAAAGGGAAACCAATACTGAGCGAGGAGGTAGGGAAAGACTAATGCTTAAATACCAGATGAGACGGAGGTGTGGTGGTGAACGCGTACCGTGATAGGTGGACTGATGAACTAAAGCTACGCCTTCTTCTGCCTCTTTCGTTGCCGAGAGGCAGGGATCGTAACAGAGTGTTGACCTAAGAGAAAAGGACTCTCAGTAATACATTTCCACATGTTGAAGAGTCGATTTTCCCCATTGCTTTCCCATATTTTTCGGTGTGGTTATTGATCACTGCCAGTTATCTGCCAAGTCACAGTGAAACTGTTACAGTGAAAAGATTAATAATATTTATTTTATTGGAATACATGTGTAATGTCTCATTCTTACAAGCAATTTTTAAGGAAACACTAGTGTAAATTATAGTGTAAATAGACAGGAGCTATTATAATGTTAAATACTAGTCGTGATAGGTGAAGCTGCATCCAAGTGCTTGGTATGAATAGGTTATCTACGGAGTCTTTGACTTATCTACTAAGATGAGGAGCTAGATCAGTCCTTTTTTTCTCAATTTGAGTCACCATCAAGATGTAACAAGGTCAAAGATGAACAGGAAACTTAATTAATGAGAGCACCTGTATCACCCAAAATTGAATTCATAACCCTGAGATTAAGAATTCCATGCTCTACTGACTGAGCCAATCAGGCACTGGTTAAAGTGCCAATCTAGTCCCTGCTGACGTCAATTTGAAAAGGTATACTTGCTGGCTTTTAATCCTGTTTGGACCAGAGTCTAGTGAAGCACATTGTGTGTAGAGGAGGCAACTTGCTCAGCCAGCAGACTCACCGCTTACTGAATACAGGTATGTTTTGAGTGTCATGCTGATCGTCTTATAAATGCAAAAGAAACTTTTAAAGCTGATAAAGTTTTCCATTGTAATTTGCATGTAGCTACAACGTCCCTGGAAGAGAGATTTTATCAGTTGCACGTAATCAGTATTTTTTACTTTTTGTTTAGTACTGGAAATATATATTTTTTAAATTTTTCTAAAGAAGATCTCAAGAAGTATTGCCAGGACCTACCTTTAGCACTCAATAGCGATATTAATGGAGTAGAAATGTAAGGTAAATTGGTGATCTGAGCCAAAATAGTCCTTACACGCCTCCTGGAACAGTGTTCATATTCATAGCAAGTTATATTCTTTTTCAACCCCAAACGTTGCTATTGCATTAAGCTTTGTGTGACCATTAGAGGTTTCGGTAGCTTCTGGAGAGCGCACTTTTCCAAACTGAAACCTATAAGAACATTATTCAAGACGCACCATGTCCCAGAATCATTCATCGGGACTAGGATTAATATCAATGGAAAGTACTTCAAAATAAAAGATTTAACTGAAATATTAAAAGAGTAGGAAAGCATTTAAAGTAGAAAAAAATCAGTTCAGATGATATTTAATTTTTTGAGAAATGGGCACATACATCAGCTCAGTGAGCAGTGCGAGGTGCTCTTCTGGAGATGATGTTAAATTAGTTAAAATCATGTGATAGTTAAAAAAGCTTAATACTTAGTTAAACAGCCAGCACAAATGGTTGCGTTTGTGATTATGTCACTTCTCTACTACAGCAGCGTCGGTAAAAGACCCTCTGAAAGCAGTAAGGCTCTGCACAACTGAATTCGTTGCTATTTGGAGAAATCCACAAACTCGTGTTTTTCATGTGCTTTAAAAGACAGCCATACTCACCGACAAAATAAAGACACTGCTGCTGATTTTTTCCGAAGCACAATTGACCTTTCTGAGCCAATTGATGAAGCTCACCCAATGAATACTATAGCAGAAGGTGGAGGAAAGTGCAACTTTGTAACTATCACAACCACAGGAACAACTGCAAGAAGTAGAATCAATTTCCCATCGAATGGTGGTGTTGTCTGAGGTACGCGATGTGAGCGTGTGCAGAGAATCCCACAATCTCTTCAAAACTTGGACAAAGTATTTCTGATGGAGCGCTGTGCGCAAAGATTGAATAAGCTTTGCTCCTGCCGATGATTCTGCGTGAAAAAGCACAGCATTCAAGTTTCACAGACAAATGCACCATGCCTACTGTAGCGGCGAGGCTTATTAATAAGAAAGAATTAAGTGTTCTGAGCTTTCCCAAATGGTCCCATCTCTGTTCATCTCTGTGGTGCAGCCACAGAGAAACTATTCATGCAGGCTGATTTAAGGTTTCCTTTGATAAGGGAGAGCTCCCAAAGGGGGATGCACTTAGCTAAGCCTGGCTATCATGATCAATGGTCATCCATTGGCGCCTATCTGTCTAGGGAGTGCCAGATGGACATCTGGACTGCATTCCTAAGTGTCAGGAGTAAGTGACTCATATCTCACCTTGATCAACCAATCAGGGACTGGTAGGGCCGAGTAACCCACGTGGGACTCTGATGCCCATGGAACTTTCAGCCAATCAACGAGCTGAAGTTCCTCCAGGTAAAAACAGGCAACACAGAGGGCCTGAGAAGATTCAGTGGAGAATTCTGTGGACTTTTCTAAAGGGAATTCAAAGGAGAATTCCAGGGCAGGACGGCCCAGGAGCAGAAGGCTCCCAAGGGCAGGACATTGTCGCAGAGCGCCTCCTGACCATCCTGAGACTCAGCCCGGACAACCACGGAACGGCCAGTGTGTCCGAATGCCAGAACTTTCCTTTGTTCTAAGAGTCTAGAGCAGAGGTTGCCAGAGAGTAACCAGAGGATCCACCCAAGGTTAGCACCAGCAGCAAGCCTCGAACAGGTCAGAACTGTGGACAGCTGAATCACTATTCAGAACTAGCTCTTCATCACGAACGAACCGGTCCTCTTCCTGACTTGCTGCGACCCACAGTCATCTTTTCTCCTGTGCACAAACTTTGCTAGTTAAAGCCAACACTAACTAGCCGGTCAGTGAGCATCAGCAGCGCACCGTCGCAAACCGCACAGCACAGCCTGGCACCTAGCCAGAGAATCGGATTGGACAGCAACAAGCCTGCAACTGTTTCTTTGTGCCCGCAGGAGATCTGAATCCCCAGAGATTGGATGAGTATTCAACTTCAATGCATTACAGCTCGAGAATTCAATTGTTATCCCAAGCAGTTGATATCAATTTAATTCCTAAGAGTTATGTACTTGTTTTGAGTATCTAATGTAGAAGTTGTAACCAAGTTCACTTACGAAACGGTCTAAATGAATGATATACTGAACGTATGTCCTCTTGATATATGTAACTCTTTGTAACTATATATCTTATATATATATAAGATAGTATATATCTTATACTATATAATATATATATATATCTTTTGTATTCTGATAACCCTCTCAATAAGATCTGTTAGGTTTATATGCATATTCTGTGTATTAATAAATGTATCCTCGTGTATTAGTACCTGTGTGTGTGCGTTGTTTGAGTTATGTCGCATGGTTGGATTCTAAAGCCATCAAAAGAATCAATTTTGTGATTTACTGCTACAATTAATAATATTCCCAGTAAATGCCCAAACCCTACAGAACTGGTGCCTTCAGAGAGCACACTACATCAGTAATCACAGAAATTTACAATTTTAACAAAAAAAAAAACACTCAGTTCTCTCATGCAGTAACATATTATACAGAGAAAAGATTTTCATTGTGCTTTTCAGTGCCTGAGTACCTGTTGCTTCTTTATTGGGCACAGAGTCTTTGTCTACTAAAAGAAGGAAAGACATATTTGATCTGATTGTTCGTCAGATATTTTCATTAGTATGTGTTTTGTGATGTATTGATAGGTACAATTAAGGTGTAGTATGTACAAGAATTAACTTGCTTTACTGTAAATAAGATACACACAGCTCAATATGGGACTCAGATCCTTATCTCTGAGATGTAGCTGCTGACGGGGGGTGTTTTCTTCACTTTTTAGAGGCTTAATAGTTGAGTTTTGATAAACTTAGTCCAATACAGCATTGTGGTGTGCCAGTCAAATGTCAACCACTGTGGATTTTGTAAATTGTTTAAAGGAGAGAAATTGTAAGTAAAGATTGAACCTTATTGTTTAGATAATTAACAATTTGTTCACTCTTGCAGTTTCAGATTATAATGTGGGAAGATTTCCTCTGGGTTAATCTGTGTCCGAGTGCAGGTGCAAATATGTTGAAGGTAGAGACTTTGCATGATCTGCTCAAGGAAAGAAATTTGGTTTTTGATTGTTTTCAATTTGATCAATGATACATATAAAATATAACAAAACTTACAATATTCTGAACAGCATTCATGTTTACATTCATATTACAATTTACTGTAGATAAATTTAATAATATATTAAAATAGAGCTCTATAGTCCTAACTTAACAATGCTGCTGTTATGACCCCAGGTGTCTAGGTGTGTAACATTTAGGATGGACTTGGATGCAGGTGGGTTTCTGGTGAGAGACTTAGGAAGTGTGACAACAAGTTTGGTTCAAAAGTGATTTATGTTTAAAAAGTGAATAAGTTCTGTGTATACAGAACACAATAACACACAGGGAAAAGGAACGAAAATATCAAACAAAAATGGCTGATAAAGTTAGGGAAGCTGACCTAACTACCAAAACAAAACCCAAAATACTCGGTATTCGGCGTCTAACACCCTGGCTTAACCTTCACTGACTACCAAAAACCATACAAGACAAAAGGCCATCCTAAACTAGTGTTTCTAATACAAACTACGTGTGCACAATGAACCAGACAAGCTAAACTAACCCATTACACAAGTGAGCTACGAATACTGTCACGCCCCACACTCTCCCTCGCAAACGACGTTACATTCCCGGAACCTCTGCTTCCCAATCTCATCCCTGATTGAACCCAGCACATTCTCACATGCATCAGATTCCTCAAATTCTCACTCCCTAACCAATCATCCAATCACACCCCTTTCCTTTCAGTATTTAAACCCCCTTCGCACACCTTCCCACGCTCACTATTGAGAAGCCTATCTTAGTATTCTCCAGTGTGTGTTTCCTAACCTTTTGACTGATCTCCCGTTATGAATCTTCTGCTTCCGCCTCTTGACCTCGCCTTCTGGATTTTGCCTTTGAATTGTTTTGACTATCTCTCGTTACCGGACCCTTTGCCTCCCTTTCGACCCTGCCTTTGGATTTTGTCTTTTGGATTGTCCCTTTGCTACTCTGTGTCCTGTGGGATTCCGGTCACGCATAAGGATCCTCCTATTCCACGTATTGGTTCCCTGACAAATACAAAGGTTTATATAACACGTTTGGGCAAGGTAATGGTGAAATAAAGGATAATACAAACAAAGCCGAAGCTATATGAAAACATGAAGCAAAACAAATGAAAACGAAGAGAGGCGAAGCGAAATCGAAGCCAAAGCTGAGACGAGTGGAACCAAAGTCGAGCGAAAGGTCCCTTCATTCTAAAAACCTCTAAAAAAGTGAAATACTGAAGAAGTTGAGTTCTGATTGGTTGAGAAGCTCATTACGGATGACGCAATACAACAAGTTGGATGAATTAATGAACCAATGGGGAGGAAGAACAACCAAAGTCAGGAAGTGTGGAAGATAGCATCAAAACAAACACACATGGACCACACTGGGACATAACACCCCCACCCATAAAAACAAACACAAATGGAAAACACAAAGGAAAATAAATCTTTAAACTCTAGAAAGGGTGTCAGTCAACACATTTTCTGCCCCTCTTTTGAGGAGAATTTCCAAATTATAATTCTGGATAATCAAAGTACAACGCATCAGTCGCTGATTTTGATTATACATACTGTGCAGAAACATTAAAGGGTTAAACAGGGCTAAAATCAGTTTTATAACTCTACTTAAAATATAAATATGGACTTTTATTATAATGTTTAGTATCCATTTGTCTGATTTTTCAGAAAAAAAAACCAGAATGAGGATAGAATGAAAATAGTAAAGTTCATAACAGCAAGTGTGATTTGACTAAAGCATTTTTTTACATTTTGCAGTTCTCTGAAAAACCATCATCATCCTGATAGCTGCTGTAAACTGTTGCTTACTCATTTGTCCAGAAGAGCAGAGTGACTGAGAGGTCAGAGCTATTAACTGGTGTTGCCAGTGTGAGAACAGCTCTCCAGTGGCTCTGTGTCACGATTGTAGTCCCTCCTCCTTAAGGGCGCTCTGGCTCTTTCACTTCGGACCTGATTTTGTGCACCTGCCCCTTGTTCCAGCCTCCTTCCCGACCCCCTTAAAACCCATTCACCCACTCAGTTCGGGGCTCTCCATTGATTCCCGCATCGTGCAAGCCCGGGACCTGGATGCGCCTGGCTCTGTTATGTTTTAAAATTCCTGTTCCCGTTCCCGTTTCCCCTGCCAGTTCCGAACCGGTTCCTGTTTTTAACCGTCAGTCTTGGATGGACCACCCGGCTTTGGACCTTTTGCTTTTGTTTGGATTCCCCTTTGGATTTTCTCCTGGATTGTTTGCCTCGGCCACACCTCCCCCGAGCACCAGCGCAGCAAGGGAACACCCCCTGTTTTCATTCTCGTATCCTGCGTGCTTTTCTCCCCAGTGTTTCCTTACTACCCTTGGATTGTGTCGTCCGCATAGGGTCCGGAAATAACTGTTCCATTACACTCTGTCTCCCTCACATTCTCTCTAACAATCCCACTGTCACTGCAGTCTCTCCTCCTGCTGCTCCATTGTCAGAGAGACTGATGAGGCACAGGACTCTTCTCAGCTGTCAACACCCAGTAACAGTTCTGTCCTTTCAGTCACAGAGGAGCTCTGGACCAGTTTGAGAGCTGCATTTTCAGGTGGTAATTTAAATACGTAATTTCTTTATTTTTATTTCATCTTTTTTGTTTGCAATTAATTTATCTTGGGGTTTTTTTGTAATGAAATTGTTTTACTTTTAAGATGTAAGACCCAAATCGCAGGTTTAAAAAATACTTTGCTATGATTTTTTACATTTGCATCTACATTTGATGTATTTAGATTCCACTGCATTTACTCACAATCACTGAGCATGAGTTAGAGCACAAAACCCCAGAAATGCAACAGATAAGTTGAATTTCCTGATGCCTTTAAGGATTTTGAAAGGTTCAGTTCTATCAGGGCTGGCAAAGAATGCCTCATAAACTGAATGTGGATGTTAATTATGAAATCCAATTAACAATCCAATTAAATATCTCAAGATAAGACAAAACTATAAGAACTATAAGAATTGCATGTGCATGCATGTGTTGGTGTTATTTAATTTACATTTCTATGGCATTGAATTAGAGCTGCTGTTTAAGCTGTTGTATAGTTGTAAGTATTGTTTTAATGAAGCAGTAATTTATACATTTACAGTAGCTGTCAGCATCTCAGGACACAATACAGGAGTGTTATCTGCAGTAGTGCTGTACAGTACAGTGTTGCTCAGTGTTGAATAATTAACAACAAGAAATGACCACTTTAAATTCTATTTGGCAGATATTATTGATATGTGGAATTATTTATTATTTATTTATTCGAATGTATTTATTGTACTGTATTACTGTATTACTATATTTGTACTGTACTGTGTTGATTGTGCCTGGCTGCTGTAGCACTTGAATTTCCCAAAGGAGATTAATGAAATACCTACCTACCTTATTGCATTAGAATAGCTTGATCCCTACATTTCTATAATTGAAGATTTATAATGATTTTTTTTATTATTCAGCAATGGATAGGAAATACTAGTAAAGATTTCAATGAGAAACATATCCAAATAAGATACAACAGTCGGATATGAAAGTCCCTCTCGCGTAATGCATAGCAATAGTCACTAAGGAGACACATTTCAACCTCGAATTGCGGTGTTAGATTGTGGGAGGATCATTCGCTCACTTCCTGTTTGAGAGTGAGCGACACTTCCTGCTTCAGATGTTAATTTAAAGAGCGATTATAAAAACCCACCTCTGCGCAAGAGCTTCTGTTTCGGGAGCAAAATGTCATAGCTGAAAAAGAATAAGAGCCGGAAGTGGACCTGCAGGGGAAGTCAGGAGCAGTAGATCAACACTGATCGAATCTGAAGAAAAATGGCGAAGTCGTTGTTAAATCTGAAAGACGAGCTTTTCTCTTTCATGGAGGTTTTGCTCAAATCGATCGTGGATGAAGTGTCAGAGGTTTTCCGAAAAAGAATGGTTAAAATCACACAGTTTTTGGAGGACAGTTTCGGGAGTGAAATTGCGCAGCTGAAGAAGGAGAACGAGAGCCTGAAGTGGAGATTGCAGCTGTGGGAGAAGGAGTCGGAAGCAGGAGGAGATCAGGGACTGACAGATCATGTTGGACACACGCTTCCTTGTGAAGTGACTGCAGAAATGAAAGAAGAAATGGACACGAAACTGCAGTTGTCAGGTCAGTGGGGTGACTTTTATGAAGTCAGTGTGTGTGTGTTTAAAAACAGTGTCTAACTTTCTCACTGGTGAGAATATAGTGGAGAGATGCAGAGTGAAGTGGGAAAGACTTGTAGTATTGTAGCAGACTTGTGTATTGTATTGTGTATATAGATGATTATTGACTCGATATTGTACATCCGAATCTATCTTGTATAATTGTAGTGTCATTGCTGACATTGTTGTATGTGTATATATATAAACTAACATATGTACAGTATATATAAAAAAAATCATGGTTCAGCCAGAAACTGAATTTCATTGTCTTAAGCCTTCTCTCAGTGTACTGCTAATGTACTGTAGATTCCAGTCATCGTCTGTATTCCTTATCAGTGTATTTATTATGTTTTTAGGTTAATGTAGTTTTCAGTCCCATTTATCTTTCTCTTTTCAAACAGCTCTTAGGTGTTTGACTTTTGTATATATCAGGTTTGAAAATGAGTTTTATTTAAGATGTTCTTCTATTATTCTTTGCTATCTCAAATTTACATTTCAAGCTGCTTTTTGTGTGGGTCTTACTTCCTTTTGAGCACTACTCTAAGCTCATGTTAAAGGTCCTGTCCTGTATTTTCAGGCTCAGAGGACAGTGCTCTCCCTGATGCTGGGGAAAGGGCTCCTCTTGAACAGCAGTACAGTGAGGAGGAGTGGGGCTTCAGTCTGATGCAGGAGACAGAGCTCACTGCTGCAGAAGGGAAAGAGACACTCAGTGAGCAGCACACAGAGAGCAGACAGAGTGTCGAAGATCTGGATGCTGTGCACATGATAAAGACAGAACCTAAGAGTGAGACATATGAGTTCTTAGTATCTGAGGACTTTACAGAAAAGATTAGTAATCTGGAAACTAAGAATATCACAGAAAGCTGTAATGAACTGGACCGTGTCTGTATACCACGGCACAAAGAAGAACTGGGTTGTTGTAATCCTACAGAGCAGAAGATGGAGTCACAATTGTTTGACCCTGCAGAGCAGCAGATTGATGTACCTGGTGAAGAGAACAGTACTGAGTTACAGCACACAGAGAAGAGTCAGTACTGGGAGGAAAGGGAGGAGAAACGGAGAGGCCAACAGGAATCCAAACTTCATTCAAACAAATTAAAACATCGCCAGCTCACTACAGGCCATAAGATCAGGAAGACTCAATCAACACCTTGTTCAGATAAAGTAGAGAAAATGTCTGTACAGCACAAAAAGCAGCAATCAAGTAAATTAAGTCACCAGCACACTCACATGGGAGTTTTCACCTGCAGTCAGTGTGGTAGGAGCTTTAGTCGCTCATGCAATCTAAAATCCCACCAGCGTGTTCACACTGGAGAGAAGCCATTCACTTGCAGTCGGTGTGGGAAGAGCTTTAGTGTGGCATGCAGTTTAAAAAAACACCAACTTATTCACAAAGGAGAGAAACCGTTCAACTGTAGTCAGTGTGGTCAGAGTTTTAGTTCGGCAGGGAACTTAAAAACCCACCAGTTCTTTCACAAAGGAGCAAGACCATTTATCTGCAGTCAGTGTGGGAAGATTTTTAGTCGGGCAGGCAACTTAAAAACCCACCATCTTATTCACACAGGAGAGAGACCATTTAGGTGCGGTCAGTGTGGGAAGAGTTTTAATCAGCCAAGCCACTTAAAAAGACATCAGGTTGTTCATGCAAGATAATGCAATGCACAGAAATGTGGAGTTGCACAATGATTTCCTTAAAATTAAGTCTCTGTCTCTTTTCTAATCTATTGTGGCATGACTTGATCATGAAGTAAATCAGTATTTGAGGTCTAAGGCCTCTTAGCAGAACTCACTGGTGCTTACATTTGTACAGTGTCTGATCAAGGTTTCAAAATTACAATACTCCCAAGTTAAACCTTGTTATCATGTCACCATAATATATTTGTAAATGGTAAACAAAGTATTGCTTATGCTATTGACTCCAGTATTCTCTAAATCGAACCATTACATTTTTCACAGGAGTGAAATCTTAATCTTTTATTTGTAGGATTTGTGAAAAATATGTTTGATACATTTCTAGTTGTTTTGCTTAAAAACATAATCAGCCAAGCCAGTAGCAGAAACTATTGGACTACTTGGGGATAGAAAAGGCATAAAACATGGTGACGTGACGCATAACTTCTCCCTTTGTGTGGACATTGTTTTATTGTTTCCGTCTTCATCTGTCTCAGCTGTCCTGGTGGTCATTACTGAATTTAACTCCATTTCAGATGATAAAATGAATTACAGTAAATCTTGAGGCTGTTTCTGTAGATGGATCCAACAACACTTCGGAGTCCTTTCCGAATGTTCCATTTAAATGGATTAAATTCACCCAACCTTAGAGAATTAGGGAAACTAAACATTGCAGCAATAATCCTAAATGTCCAAAATCACTTGGAACTCTGGCATAATCTCCCTCTTTCCCTTCTGGGCCAGATCAGTTTAGTTCAAATGAAAGTCTTGGTGTACCTTCAGTGCCAACATCTCCTCTCATTGTGTGTTTTCATTATGTATGTCTTGTGTATTTTTTTGTTGTTGTCATTCTGTAAAGCACTTTGAGAAGCCACCTTCAAAAGCTCTATATAAAATATTTATTATTATTATCAAGTCTTTTATGCATTGCTCTCCATGTGGCTGACCAGGAGGGTTATCACTGACAACCACATGCCAGGTGTATTTGATGAGGTGAGAGGCCCAGACACAAGCTGAGTTTCTTTCAGCTGCTTGTAGAGAGGGGTGGTCTTGGCTTGTCAGACAAACTATTTTACAACTGGGCTTGTCTGTCCTGGTCATTGTGGGTTTCATTTCATTCTTATGTTAAAGAAAGATTGATGAACATATTAACTAACTTTGGGAATCTTTAAGACATAGTATAAAAAAACGTTATACACATGATTGGGGATTTATTTATTTGAGGATGGCATCTTAATGTGTTTTCAGCAACTACAATCACAATTTAATCTTCTGCAAGAACGTTGTTGGGTTTTCTGCACACATGACACTTCGTCACGATGTAGATGCCTGCATCCCCTGATATTTCTCCTTGTAGCGATGTAGGAAATTTCATTAGGAAGAATAAAAATTTCACATTTTGTTTCTTCCTTCTGCTCTGTGTTATACACACTTGTAACACACAGGTAATGTGACTAAATGAGTTCATAAATGGGCAAGGGATCTCAGGTATGAATGTCTGATGAATGTTTACATGCAATCGATTAAGGAAAACCCAATATTTATGTTATTACAGAGATTACATACCACAACCTTTCTTTAAACAGAGTGAAGGATGCCCCTTTATGTGTACAATTCTGCAGCAAACTCGAAACATTCATTATTATTGAGACTGCAGATTATTTTCATGTTTCTGAGGTTTTATTTCCCAGGACCTGAGGGGTGGTTTTCATGTTAAAATAAAGGAGCCTGGCCTCTCTACCCTTGGCCTACCTTCTAATCAGCTGTGTTGATTAAAATAAATTTCTGTCAGCTAAGAAATGTATCTTAATCATCAGAAAGAAGAAAAACACATCTGTTACACTTTGGTTTAGAGAATGTTTTAGTGTATTGCTCCATGAAAGGCTTAGTGCAGTTCTGAAGGGAACTGAAAGATATTTCCTGAAATCATGGTCACCTCTTATAGAGTATTGGATGGTGGAGTTAACAGAATTACTGCTGAACGGTCACTGTGTGATAAGGAGGAACACCTTCAGGCCTTCCATAGACTGAGGGAGGAGGGGAGCTCTGCTGGATGGAAGGGTGGCTGGATCTGAAAAGAAGAAGGGACAAATGTCACTAGAGATCTAGAGATCTAGAATGGTATAGGAGATTTTATTGTTTCTGTACTCATATCCTGTTGTATAGTATGTTATAGTATGTATGTATGTATAGTATGTTAGTTGTATCCAGGAGCCTGCAGTAACCTCACCCTGCAACTCACAACTGACAGCCCACTGCAACTCACAGTTCTACTTTCCAGTTCGGGTTTTAAAAGCTGAATGATCTGTAAACTCAAAATAATAACTCCTGTCTTTTTAAAGAATATTTTACAATAGTGTTTTCTTTAAAAACAACTTGCCTGTAAGAATTTAAGAAAGTACATAGGTAATGATAAGATTTACTTGTATTCTAATAAAATAATTCTGATGAAACATTTCCCTGTGATAGTTTTGTTACACCGTGGAAACCAGCAACTGAGGGGGACAGATTTCGTGGACATCTGGTCTTTATTGTGCATAGCTCCTGTCACAGAGCTGCACAAACCTAAGTGCCATAAAGTGGTAACAGAAAAAATGCAAAAGTGTCTTCACCCGAAATGAATAACATTCCCTTTCTGAAAATGAAACAATCTTAGTTGTTCCAGACTTCCTAAAGTAGGCTGGTAAGCACAACAAAAGCAATTAAAAGTCAGTTATAAAGTTTTTAAGACTGTCTGGCCATGGAGAAGGGGATATGGACTGTTCTCTCACAGGAACGGAGGGCTCCACAGGGGTGTCGACCTCGTCTGGGAGTCTAGTTGGGGCACCTTCAGTCTCAACAATAGCTTTGGAGGTGGAGGTGGTGTACTAGCATGACCCATCAGAGAGGCGGAAGGTGGCAGGACCCAGCTGCTCTGTGGCCTGTAAAGGAGAAGACTAAAAGACTGGAGCTTGTACTCATGCTTGGGTCTCCTGGTCTGGACCCAATCCTGCACAGTGATTCCAGGCAGCTTCACTCTATGTGACCTGTCATACCACCTTTTCATCTGCTGCGGTTGTTCTGCCATCCTGCTGTGGGTGCGCACTGGAGGGGTATGCCTGTCCAGCGGTGTTTGTAGCTCATGACCGAGCATGAGGAAGGCTGGTGAGCTGCCAGTCATGGCATGCTGTGTGGCCCTGTAGTGAGAGTGCAGAGGAGCACGGCTGAGAAGGAACAGCCCTCAGACAGGTGGGCTCTGATTTTTGAGAGTCTGATTGAGTCGTTCCACATCCCCATTCACCTTTGGGTTGTAGAACACAGAGACCCAAACTCTCCAGACACAAACTGTGGCCTGTTGTCTGAGGTGAAGACAGTTGGCAGCCCCCAGCAGGCAAAGAGGGATTCCAGGAAGTCTGTGAATGCCTGAGTTGTGACTGATCCTGTGGAGGCTACTTCTGGCCATTTTGTATGTAGGTCATAGACCACTATGAGGAAGTGCTTTTGGAGCAGGACACCATGTAGCTCCCCACAGATGTCCACCTGGAGGTGATCCCAGGGGCTGAAGAGGTGGCAGAGGAGGCAGGCCCCACAGTTTCTGATCAGTGTCTCTAAATCACGATCGATTCCTGGCCACCACACGAGATCCTGGCAACATTGTTTGACCTTAACAATGCCCAGATGGCCTTCATGTGTAGGACACATACTTGGAGACTGGCTAGAATAACCATACAGGTCCCCTGGGCAACACTGGAGTCATTCCAGCAAGAGAGCTCGTCTTTGACATGAAGGAAGGGGCCCAGATCAGCAGAGACTTTGGAGGGCCAGCCCAGGCGTATAAAGGTGCACAGCTGGGAGAGCACTGGGTCCTGTTCTGAGGCCCTTTGTAGGTCCTGGAGTGAGTGTGGCCTGAAGTGGAGTGTGGAGCATCTGGATGAGGTCGGACTCGAGTGTGTCTGAATAACGGCCTCCAGGCAGGTTAGAAAGGAGCGGGACAGTAGATCTGCAACTGCATTTTCACATCCTGGAGTGAACTTTAGTGTAAAATAGTATTGATAGAGCCTCTCAGACCAGTGGTGGAGTCTGAGTGGTCAATGTCCTATTCCTGAAGTGGCGAGCAGCACAGTGAGGGCCTGGTGGTCCATCTGTAGTGTAAATGTACAACCATTCAAATACATGTGCCACATCTCACATGCCCAGACGCAGGCCAGGGCCTCTCAGACTACTTCTGTTCAGTTGGACTGAGAGCCCAGGAGGTGAATAGGTTGGTGATAGGTTGTTTCACCCCATTGTGAAGATGGGACAGTACAGCTCCCACAGCAGTGCTGGAGGCGTCACTGGTGATGAAGGTGGGGCTGGAGAGGTCGAAGTGTGCCAGGACAGGCGGTGAGGTGAGCTGATGGCTTCAGAGCAGGCAGGCATCCAAACCGAAGGGGCATCCTTTTGCAGTAGCTGCCGCAGTGGGGCTGTAGTGGCTGAGTAGTATGGAGGAAACTGGAGGTAGTAGGCAGTCATCCCAAGGAAGGAGGTGACCTGAGCTGGTGTGGTAGGTTCTGGGATGTAATGAATGGTATCGATGTTGAACTGGAGTGGGGTGAGGCCGGCAGCTGAGAGGCAAAAACCTACAAATCCGATGGCATCAGTGGCCACATCTCTCCATTGAGGGTGAGGTGGTGGTGGTGGTGCTCTTCATGGCTGGCAAGATGGCTGTCATAGAGACAGATGACCATTCCTGGGATTCCAGCAAAGATAGTCGACATCACTTTCTGAAAAAGCTGGGGGCAGAGCTCAGTCGGAAGACACCAATGTGTGTGATGACAGCTGTCAAGTTTCAACTGGCAGGGTGAAGAGGAATCTAGAGATAGGACTGACGAAGATCCAATTTCGTAAATACAGTGGAACCCGAGAACTGTGAGGTGAGCTCTTCCACTGTGGAGAGTGGGTACTTATCTGGTATGACAGCTTTGTTTACTGCTTACAGGTCCACGCAGACTTGCAAACCCCTGGACTCTTCTTCGCAACCAACAGATTGGACATCCATGGGGAGGTGTTGACCGGTTCAATGATGTCCCCTTCCTGGAGCCTCTGAAGTTTGGCGGTGACCTCACCACGGAGGTCTGGGCACCGCCCCGGTGGTGTGAGAGGGTGAACTGCAATTCCCGCAGCACCTGGGAGGAGACTCACACAGCTGCTGCGTGTGCAGCATGTCTGGGTCTTGTGTGAGCGAGTCCTGGCTGTCCAGCCGCTGCGGCTACTCCACATGGCCGGCAGTGAGTGCAGGTGAAGGAGTAGGGCAGCATGCTAGTGTAGAGGACAAGGCAGCAGCGGTCTCCATTTGAAACGCTATTTGAATAGCCTTGTCAGCGTGAGGTCATCTAGTGTTGCAAGCAATCTTTCTCTGACTTTTACTCGAAAACTGAATTAGGGAGAATCAGACAGGATTCTGAGCGATGTCTGCACACACACTAGCTGGTACAGAACCCTGAAAGCTTTAACAACTCTCAGTTGTTTGTTGCCTTTTCCCCCGCAGTCAATCCATTATTTGGAATGCTTATGGCAGGTTGAAAACGGACCCTTGTTAGTTTAAGAAATCAATGCATTCATGATTTTACATGGTTTTAAAGACAGCTATACACACAGAGAACAAAAACGACACTGCTGATGATTTTTCCCAAGCTGAAACACAGTGCACCTTTCCAAGCCATTTGATAAAGACCACCCACTGAGAACTGTAGCAGAACTTGATGGATGCTCAGTTTTTAGCAACTTTTATGTCTTTGTTATACATCTGTGATTGAAAGAACCATTTTTGGATCTTTATCCTTTTCTGTGTGTGCGCATTGATCTAAAAGTTACTGATAAGTCAGAGTAAGTTCTAGTAAAAAATGCAGTAACCAAAACCACATATCTTATTGTTTTTTTGTGTAGTAATATAAGTGAACAACCAATACAGTCAGATAATGTCTTGATCTAGTTTAATACAAGTATCCTTTTCCTTTCTCAACTTTTTTTTTCAAGAAATCCATGCAAGTTGTGAAACATGAAGTACAGTTCATGATCATCAGGGCTGAGGAAAAACTTCTATCTGTGAAGATAGTTCCAGCGGTTTATTTTCTTTAATAAAAACCCACAAATGGAGAAATGCAATGTCTGTGACTTTCTGTGGCGTAATCTCAGCGAAAACAGGTCGAACTACAATAAGTAAACAATTGAGTACTTAAGTCAATATCACTGGGAATGTCCAATAATGACCAACATATTCATCCATGGAACTGGTATCCTCAGCTAAAATGTTTTAAAATTACACACAGATTTTTTGCCAATCTTGAACTTTCGCAAAAATGATAAATCGCCAGCATTTTTAGGTTAGGACTGTAGAGTTCTGTTGTTATATTTTGGTATATTTACCTTACTTTTAATGAAAATGTAATGATAAATGCTTTAATCATTATATTAATATAGTAAATTGCAATATGTAGCATAAACTGTACATAATGTATAAAAAAGCTAAAGAACATGTAAAGTGATTAATATTTCCTTGATGTCGATTTACTAATTATGTCTCGGCTTCATTCAATTAATTTTCTTCGTGACAGGTAATTTCTTTCCGGTATTTTTTTCTGGTTCTGTTATTGATCACTTACGAACCTTATTCTCATTAGCAAAATGTCACCTACAAAGTCACTATGAAACTTTATCCAGAGGTGTTAAGGTGTCTTAAGCTACATGAGTTGGACATCCTCTTGTACACGGAAAGCACATTGAGATCCTCTGACATGAAAAGTGCCAGATAAAAGCCATTTCTCATCCTTTCTCTTAGTGGTGGAGCTATCGCATGTAAATGAGGCAACTTGCAAGGCGAGCAGGCTCAGTGCACACCGAACGCAGATGTCTCAGAGCAGTTGAGACGTGTCCAAGTGGCTGTCAAAGGACAACACTTTGCCGGTGCCGTGACTGAGTTGGCTAAAGCGCCTGTCTAGTAAACAGGAGATCCTGGGTCCGATTCCCAGCGGTGCCTTTCTTCCTGTCTTACTGTACATAATTTATCCTTACGGGCATTCAGGTGAATGCAAGTGTTCGTTTCCTTTCTGGAACAACTTGTTTTTAAAGAAATCTATACAGCTTGCGAAAGATGAAACACAAATCTTGCTTATCAGTGAAGAAGAGGTACTCCCAGCAGGCCAGCTAATACCAGCAAAGCTTTTTTTCACCCTGACCCAGAGAATTGAGAAAAGCAAGGGGCCTGTGGCTCTGCAGTTTAATCAGTTTGCGAGTTCGGCGGTTAGCTGAAAGAGTGGTAAATGGAGCTCGCCCCAGCCCGTCCTTATTCTTTTAAAGAGGATAAAAAATTTACTTCGCCGCCATTACTACCAGCTTTAAAAGACTGCCATGGGCACGGAAAAAAACACACTACAGATGACTTTTCTGGAACCGAAGCAGATTCCTTTTCGAACCAACTGATAAAGCTCAGCCAGTGAATACTGTTAACAGAATGTGAAAGCATTCAACTTTGTAACTGCAACCACAGGAAAAACAGCAAGAAGCAGGCTCCATTCCCCATTTAAATCTGTCGTGCGAGGCATGCTTTTTGAACGCATGAAGTAAATCCCACGATCGCTTTCGAACTTGGACAAAGTACTTCCAAAGGAGCGCTATGCGCAAAGATTTAACAAGCTCAACCCCCGCCGACGATTTGGTGTGAAGAAGCAGAACATTCAAGTTTCACAGACAGAAGCAGCACGCCATCACAGCCAACATTAAAACGGAGGGCACACTACGATTTGCATTGACACAAAAGTGATCTGGGCAGATGTCGTTCCCTGCATAACGCAAAAAGTGGCAAAGCGCTTTTGGGTTGAGAGGACGCAAGAAGGTTTTTGTTTTGTGCCTTGATGTCAAGCTGAGAAAGTATCTTTAAACACTTTGCTTAGATTCTCGAGAGACTGCCAAAAAGCAGTTCCCTCCCTTTCGTCTGAAGTCAGCTGAAAGGGGGTCTCGACAGAAGCACCTAGCAGCAGTGGGATTCGAACCCACACCCCATACTATACTTCTCTCTTGTAGTAGTAAAGCATTTTGTTTTAAACTGAACAATATATTAAATGTTTCATCTATACACTTACGATTGACATAGGCAGCCTTGAACGGATTGCGGAAATCAAATATACAGATGGATTCAGAGTGTGCTTTCCAACTTTTGTGTAACATTTTCCTTTGATAGGTCGGAGTTGTTTTTAAAATCTGGATTAAATAAAAAGGAGTGACGTCAGTGTAAAACAGCTTTCCTTCATGGGGAACAACGGTTGTGTTCCATATTTCTAATTATTTTGGTTTCAAGATAGCAATTTAGTATGAAACATAAAAGCCAGCTGGATAAATCTGTTACACGTCATTTACAATGGTCTTTCAACTAATAGCCCGTGCAGGGATCAAACCCCAACTGTTGGTATGAGTTGCGTTAGGCTCTGCAACATGCAGATGAGAAACTTTTTGGAGTTTTTTTCATTCTATACTGCAAAGGGATGGACATATAAGGTCAGCAGGCTTGGGGAATTGGACCTTATGGTGAAGGCTGCGGGCTCAGCATCAGCAGAACCTGATCAGTATCGGTTGACTCCGATATACTTTGACAACTTAACTTCTGGATTTAGAGACATTCACCTTAGTGTCGGTATACTAAGATGTTTTGGTAACGAGGAAGGAGGGACAAAGCAAATTGGCAGAATGTGTGCTATTTTGTTGACTACAAGTCCTCACATGCCAGAGGGTCAATATAAAAAAAACGTAACAGTATAATCTCTTGTACTTCACAATTTAATAGTGTCTGTTACATTGTGTCTCACACCTCAGTGTCAGAATTGTGAGACGAGTTTGTAATCAGGAGGGAGGGCCATAGCAATTCAGCAGAAATTGCATTCACCTTTTCCCAATGCATTCTCACATGCCATTTTCTCACATGCCATGCTCAGAGGGTCATATTTTTAAAATGGTATCATAAAATGTCCTGAAGTTCAGGATTTTGACAGTCTGTTATATTGTGTCTCACACCTTGATGTCAGAAATATGAGACGATTTTAAAATCAGGAGGGAGGGCCCTAGAAATATAGCAAACATTGCATTTACCATTTGACAATGTATTCTCTCATGCCATGTTCAGAGGGTTGTATTTAAAAAACGGTACAGTACAATGTCCTGAAGTTCAGGATTTTGATAGTCTTTTCCATTGTCTCTCACACATCTGTGTCAGAACTTTTAGACATTTTTATAACCAGGAGGTAGGTTCGATCACCCCCTGCTCATCCTCAGTTAACCATATAGTCTCATATACCATGTTCTAAATGTCCCATTTAAAACTGCTATATTAAAATTTCTTGTAAAATGCAAGAGTTTGAGTCTTTTTATGATCAGAAGGCAAGGTCGTGGAAAATATGCAGAAAGTGCCAGTGAATTTACATTTTGCCTTTGTCTTATTTACTCGTGGTATAACATGCCAGTTTGTTTTATTGTGAGTTGTGTTTCTGAAATGTGTTTCATACAAAAATGCAATTTGGACAGTCTCTACTTACATATTCCCCTTTACTGAGGAAATATACAGTAATACATCCAGATAAGTATTTTTAAAAATGACTGTAGAGAGCCATCTACAGGCGAAAGACGACATAACATCACAGCAGCAGCATTTAATATGGAACGAAAAACGCAAAGCAGCAGCTGGCGAATAAGAAGCCAACTTCAGCCTCGTTAATGCAATAGCATTAGGTGAGGTGGAAAAATATTTCTTGCTCTGAATCTTACCATTTTTATAGGAGGTGTTCTAGGACTACTTGCCTCAGAAAAAAAAAACTGCCAGATATTTCTACTCCATCAATAGCAGCAGTGTTATCAGTACTGAGCCCTAAATGTAGGTCCTATCATCATATAAAAAGTCGAAAGTATCGACTGCATTCAACTGATAAAATGTATCTTCTATGAGAGTTATATCTTTATCCAAAATACATAGGAAACAAATTTGCACGTTTTTTGGGGGGGATCCTGAAGACTGAGACTCAAAACTTTTTTTTTCCTTCTTTCCAGGAGGAAGGATTATTCAGATGCAAACATTGTCCCAAAATCAATGTACTCTCCATTGATATTCAAATCCTCAAATTCTTCATCTGAACGCCAATATTGAAATATGATATTGTAAAAATTGTGGTTTTCTTTTTAAAGCAAATTTTATGCTTTAAATTAAATTTTATTTATTATGAAAGTGCCGGAAATTTTTCAGTACTTTAGAGGGTTTTGCCATTTTAGATGTTATGCTGTTCCTGTCTGATTTATCAAATGTGTCATTTAAATCTCCAGTTATTTCTATATCAGTCTGAAGGCCTTGCAGTAAAGATTGCAATTCATCCAAAAAATGTTCGCCAGCTTCGCCAGCTTTTTTTGTTTTTTTGTTTTTTGGTTTTTTTTTTGTTTTTTTTTTCATATGTTTGCAATTCATCCAAAAATGCCAAGTTTCCCACTGGTGGTACATATAAGGAAATTAATGTATATTTTCCCCCCAAATCAACAAATTTAAAATCAAATACCTCCCTCATCTGCAGGTGGAGAGAATAATGTCAGAATAAATACAGGTTTAAAAGTCAGGAGCATTGATAGTCCTATTTTAAAATGACACTAAAATGCTCACAATATATTAAAAAGCTCTGTAAAATGCAAAAAATAATAAAAAAATATTAAAACAAGGTAAAAAGAAATAATACACAGTTATAAAGCTCAGGAATTATCAATGTGAAGTTACAATGGGTTGATTGTGTTTCATGTGATTTAAAAAATAAAATGTTTGCAAAAAATCCTCTTACAATATGCTAAAAATACCTTTTACTACCAGTGACATATTTAGCCAATGTCTGCCTGGAATTTCCTCCCCTTAAACATTTGTTATATCTCTGCAGCAGAACATAGCAGGAGCCTGGTTCAGGTCTTAAATTGAAGCTAGCCCCCTTGGCTTTGAGTGTGAATAGTCAAATTTCTTAATGTGTCCACTCAGCAGACAAACATATGAAAAAAAAAAACAAAAAAAAAAGCTGGCGAACATTTTTTTTTTGGTCTTCAGATGTCAGATTTTTCAACTATATGCATGTCAAGGGCCTGGGAATGATTTGAAAACCTTGTTCTAGGTGGCTACTAGCTTGGATAAAATTTGGGACAAATTGATCAATTAGAAAAAATTATACATCATGTTTTGTGAAGACTGGACCTGGAATGAAATTTCACGCCTCTAATAAAAAATCATAAAAATATTGAAAAAATAAGAATAAAAACCATTGCAATTGCTATAAAAACCTTAAGACACTGCTAGAGAGCCTTTATCTGCTGTTATGCAATGAAAAATAACCTCAGAGTTGCCTTCTGGTGTGAAAAAAAGGAGCACTGATAAGAAACTGATAAAAAACTGATTGATTATCCCTTCTGAGTCAATGATTGACAGCTAAAAATGCAGCCTGAAGCTTCTAGAGGAAGTCTCACCCCCTAAGGGCTCTGAATGGCTGAAAATACAAAGAATGACAGCGGTTTTTACCAATCAAATCACCTTATTTCTGGCGCTCGTTCTTCAAACATTTACTACGTAATCAATAACGTTTACTAGTCTCTAGCTCTTGAGATAAACTAGTCTGGGTTATTTTGGATATATATCATGCTCCAGAATAAGGTAAAAACATGGGATATATATATATTTGCTGGTTTTTGCTTTTGCGGTTTTGTTGGTAAAAATGTATGATATTGACATGCTGTGCTTGCCGGGTTGCCATGTGTTTTGGGATTCTGCTAGTTCATTAATTTATTGGTTTATTGCATAATAGTGTCATGTCTGTGGAAACAAACTTTATGGTTTTGTTGTGGTAATATTGGAGAATACGTGCATGTGAGAAAATTTGTGGAGCGGTTTCAAACAAACGTTTATCTCGCGTTTATCTTAAAAATAAAAAGTGTCATCTGGGGAGACAGGAGTGGTCCTCGGTGACCGCGATCCGGACTACGTTAACAGGTGTGTAATTTAAAAAAAATAAAACAAGTTAAAAATAAATAAAAATAAATAAATAAAATAAATATAAGACTAAATGGGTTTAACATTCAGCAATGTAATTGGTCAGATGCTTACGATAAGTGATGCTGGTGTTTCGTGTGATTTAGCTAATTCAAAAAAATATTCATTTTAAAAACGGCAAGAGCTCGTATGAAAAAAAAGTTCGTAAGTATCTTTGTTACAACAGCCGCGCCAGAACTATTCAGATACTGTACATCAGAAAAGTACCTGAACTTGACTGGTTTATATTCAGTTATGTGCATTGGGAACGAAAGGGAGACTTAGATGGATTTTATTAGGGTTTTAGGAATCAGAAAATGTATTTTTACACGTTTATGCCTACGAACAGAAATAACTTCCTACTTTCAGCGCTTTTTTGGTTTCTGCTTGTAATCTCGAACAGAGAAACCCAGTACTGACTCACAGAAACCCCGGAGTTTCTGTGTTTCTGGGATTTAAGAGGGATGTACAGTATGCAGCGGTGTTACGAGTCTGGAAGGAGGAGACGTGCATTCCGCACGGGGAGCGTAGAGCAATGAGCCGCACCTGCTGCGCGCTGAGTCCTGTCCTATATAACCGCTGAGCACGGACACACAGAGTCTCCAGCCAGTGTTGGAGATTTATGATTTCAATGTTTTTTTTCCTTTTGAGCAGAAGCTGGGTTTCTTCCTCTAGTTAAAGTTATTGGAGTTGTGGTTACTATCAAGCAGTCTGTTGTATACTGTACGTGAAATAAAGATAAGAGTGCTTTCTTGATACTTCAGAAGAGTATACATAATTCACGAGCTGTATTAAAAAAAATGAACTGGAAGAAAAGCAATAGGGCTAAAGTTTATAGACTGTGATGCAAATACGAGAGTAGGAGAGGAGGGGACTAGTTCAGGAGCACAACCGGCCCTCTCCTGCCCATTCTCCCACCAGGGTCTGTTGTAACCCAGTGTGAAATTCAGCTCCTTGCAGTTCAGCTTTTGATCACTCAGCTGCTTTGCCCTGGGAATATAGGGCAAATAAAGGAGATAGCAACCAGACTAGAGGGAGAGTTTTTATTCCTAAGGGATGACTTGTTTTACAACAGCAGACAACTTAAAGAAACAAAAACCTCTGTTCTGCTGCTCCAGGTTGGTTCCACTGGGAACAAGTTTGGCCAGGAACTCATGAACAGTAATTAGGGGTTGTTTCCACAAGGGGGGCTGGAGTAAGTTAGATGTCAAGGGCAATAAAACTCATTAGTGTTACGATCCCTGCCTCCCGGCAATGGAGGAGGCAGAAATAGGCATAGCCCCTATCCATCAGTTCACCTATCAGTTTTCCCATTCACCACCACACCCCCGTCTCATCCTACTTAAACACCTGTCCTTCCCTACCTCGTTGCTCAGTATTGGTTTTCCCTTTCGAGCTTCCTGGTTGCGCTACTTCTACTCTGTGTTCATCTCGGCTTTCGGTTTGCGGTTTTTCCCTTTGGACTTCGGCTTTTCGGATCTCGGCTTGGATTGGTTACTTTCGCTCTGTTTGGATTACTGACTACCCCTGGATTCTCGGATTGCTCTACGAACTACGACTTCGGATCTCGCATCGGCTTCGGTACTCGTTCCCTTTCGGATTTCTGGCTTCCCCTGGACTCTCGGCTCGTTCCTACGATTACGGTTTGCTTTCGGATTACCGACTTGGTTTTGTTTGCTCCTCCAAGTGGGTTCACTCACTGGTTCGGTCCCTATTACCGAACCCATAACAATTAGACCTAATTGACCAGTTAAAGTGAGTTGTTCTGCTTTCTGCACAGAAACCAGTGCTCTCTTCTCAATGTGTGGGTGCGTCTGTCAGTGATATAACAGCTAGGCAGGACTGCCACTGTGGTCTATTTCATCACCTGTGACCCCATCTTCCAAAGACAACAGTCCAATCTAGCATAGAGTGTCCCGGACTGCTCTGTCAGTGACAGTGAGAGGTTTATCTTGTCTCTTGTTCCGCCAGAATGTAACAAATAGTGACCCCTTAATGGAGGAAACTTTAGCTTTTGTAGGTAATTATACCACTTGACAATGTTACAGGTGTTGGGGGGGGGGGACCCCTAGTGATCCCACAGTCTCACATAGACAATGGCCAGTCTACACAAACCTCCAGTCAACACAGCCCTGACCCCTGTTATGTCACCCAGGTCTTCTCTGTGAGACAATGATTATTTAGGAAAATTGTAAGGAATGCATTCCAAAGCAGTCAATGGGAGTATGGAATTAAAATAGTGAAGTCTTGATAAATAGAGTATATTATCTATTTATTATACCTTTACATTGTGACAAAAACAAATTTCAAGTCCATTATGAGCACACACAGCATATTAAAGATGGGTCTCTGCACTGTAAAGGGATCTCAGTTCACTTATAAAAACTTTAGCTAATAAACCTGAAATATCATTTCTTTTACTGCTTGTTCTTTAAGGTACTAACTCATTGACATTATGTAGGTTAAAATAAGACTATTCACAAAGAAAAAGCATTCATCACAAATGTATCATGCCAAATAAACTCTAGTAATCAAGAGCAATTAAGAAAGGAAACAAAACCATCTTTTGAGGATGCCAGATAGAAATGTAAAGACACACACTCACACTTAGGGCCAATTTTACCAGAAACCAATTAACCCACCAATGATCTTGGACTGATGTCTGAAAACCAGAGCAAACAGTACAATATTAAGGTATTACAGCTATTAGTAGAACAGATCTAGCTTCTCAACATATTACTTATGTCTGAACTTCATTGAATGGTCACACTTCAATCTTTCATATTCAATATTTTTCACAAAATCAACAGCTGAGAACAGACCGTCAGATACCTTTATCCACTGGTTTTCAGAGCAGAGACATCCGTGTGGACAAGAGTACTTTCCCTGTAGTCTGCTGCACTTCAGCTAGCCACGTTCTGGCTGGGTTGTGTGTACTCCTGGGAACGTGGCCTGTAATGAATATCAGGCACTTTGTACAAATGAATAATGTGAGCATATGAATATGATTTGTGTTGATGCCAAACATAGAGAATCACAGCGTTTCAGCCGTGGAGCCTTCTTCAGGTGTGAGAGAGACAGGGCAGTAGGCAAAGGTAAAGTAGCGGGAGAACAAAGGTTGGGAGGGAGGAGGAGTGAGAGGCGGGAGCAGGGGACAGAAAGAGAGGCCAATCAAGAGGTGTGAAGTCAGAATGGGTGCAGAGAGGTGTGAAATGAAACTTCCAATGAATGGAGAAAATTTAAAAGAACAGTAATCTGTCGTTAAGGGAAGGGAGAATGTGTGATCCTAACTGCAGAATAATTTTAGTTTCGGTGGTCTTTCTGATGTATGAGTTCGGAAAACCGTCTTTGAGAACACAGACGGAGAGATTAGTGTGGCCGTGGCCGTCAGAGGTGAAATGAGAAACAATGGGCTTGGAGAGATCTTTAATCTTCACAGCCCTGACGTGTTCTCTGAAGCGGTCTCCGAGTCTCCTTCCTGTTTCTCCAATGTAGATGGCTGGGCATTTACTGCAAGAGATACAGTAAATAAGGTTGCTGGAGGTACAAGATGCTGTCTGGGTGATCCGGAATTGTCCTGAGGGGCCTTGAATGAGTGTGGTGGTGGCTGTGTACTTGCAGGTGATACAGCGAGCTCTGTTGCAAGGGAAAGTGCCTGGTGTGGATGGTTGTTGAGGGCGGTCAAGGGAGCTGTGAACAAGGAGGTTACGCAGATTAGGTGGTCGGCGATATGAGATGATAGGGCGATCAGAAAAGAGGGCCCCAATGGAGGGATCATCCTGTAGGATGGAAAAATTCTGGTTAATGGTCCTGGGGATAGGAAGTGTGTTAGGGTGGTAAGGAAGCACCAAGGGAATGCGGTTGTTACGGCGGGAGTTCCTGATCGGGTTGATGGTCCGGGGGGTGTTTTTGGCTCGGGCAAGGGCCCTGTCAATCACACTGCTGGGGTATCCTCTGTTGATAAAAAATGTGTACATTTCGAGGGCTTGGTTCTCGAAGTCGATGTCGTCGCTGCATAGTCGTCGTAACCTAAGGAACTGTGAAAAAGGAAGAGAGTTTTTAGTGTGGTTGGGGTGAAATGAGCTGTACAGGAGGTAGCTGTGTGAGGTAGCATTTCACCCCAACCACACTAAAAACTCTCTTCCTTTTTCACAGTTCCTTAGGTTACGAAGACTATGCAGCGACGACATCGACTTCGAGAACCAAGCCCTCGAAATGTACTCATTTTTTATCAACAGAGGATATCCCAGCAGTGTGATTGACAGGGCCCTTGCCCGAGCCAAAAACACCCCCCGGACCATCAACCCGATCAGGAACTCCCGCCGTAACAACCGCATTCCCTTGGTGCTTCCTTACCACCCTAACACACTTCCTATCCCCAGGACCATTAACCAGAATTTTTCCATCCCACAGGATGATCCCTCCATTGGGGCCCTCTTTTCTGATCGCCCTATCATCTCATATCGCCGACCACCTAATCTGCGTAACCTCCTTGTTCACAGCTCCCTTGACCGCCCTCAACAACCATCCACACCAGGCACTTTCCCTTGCAACAGAGCTCGCTGTATCACCTGCAAGTACACAGCCACCACCACACTCATTCAAGGCCCCTCAGGACAATTCCGGATCACCCAGACAGCATCTTGTACCTCCAGCAACCTTATTTACTGTATCTCTTGCAGTAAATGCCCAGCCATCTACATTGGAGAAACAGGAAGGAGACTCGGAGACCGCTTCAGAGAACACGTCAGGGCTGTGAAGATTAAAGATCTCTCCAAGCCCATTGTTTCTCATTTCACCTCTGACGGCCACGACCACACTAATCTCTCCGTCTGTGTTCTCAAAGACGGTTTTCCGAACTCATACATCAGAAAGACCACCGAAACTAAAATTATTCTGCAGTTAGGATCACACATTCTCCCTTCCCTTAACGACAGACTACTGTTCTTTTAAATTTTCTCCATTCATTGGAAGTTTCATTTCACACCTCTCTGCACCCATTCTGACTTCACACCTCTTGATTGGCCTCTCTTTCTGTCCCCTGCTCCCGCCTCTCACTCCTCCTCCCTCCCAACCTTTGTTCTCCCGCTACTTTACCTTTGCCTACTGCCCTGTCTCTCTCACACCTGAAGAAGGCTCCACGGCCGAAACGTTGTGTTCTCTTTCTTCTTTTTTTCAGCATGGAATAAACCTATTACTTGTTCCTATAGAGAATCACTGTTAAAACTTGAATTCAACCTCCATTGTCCACTCTTGAAATGCTGACCACCCATCTTCTGGCTTCTATATGCACGTTAATGGATATTTCTTGTCATCTTTTTTTTCCTCCATATGCTCTTCTCTGCATCATTAAGTACTCTGGGTCATCTCATGTACCTCGTGGCATCCTGGCTGGTGGTGAAGGGCAGACGGCTGCTTTAAAAATAAAATGCCTATTAGTATGATGTTGAAGACAAAACCAAAACAATACAACTTTGTTTTGCACTTTAAAATGTATCACTAGCTTGTCATATTTACAGTCATCAACTGATTTAGGCTGCTGTTCCTGTGAAAAATGTCCTTTGTTTAAGAAAGATTCAATTTTAAATCTTTAGGTTTTAAATATAAACCACTGGCAATATGGTAATCACTTTTACAACTTTTAAGAAGTTGCAAGATAGCTCTACAACTATGTTGTCCTTAATCTATTCAGAAACTACCACTAATATTATAAGAAATTGTTCTCTAGACTCATCTTGTGGGCTCTCTTCTCGATGAATTGGAAAGGTGTCGTTCATGAAGTCCAGTACTGTAGATGTCTCTCTTATCAAGAGACTACCCATCTAACACTGCAGGAAACTCCAGTGCCTGGTCTGGGAATGCTGTGCTATTCAGATTCTATCAATACATTTCAAGAATGGTTCACCTTTTTGTTTACACTGTGGCATTTCTTTGCAGTAACAATTGAGTGGGATAGTTATCTGCCTTCTATACTCTTCTGAAAATCATGTATCTTTTTAGTAGTCCCATATCCCTTCTTTATATCCTTGCTGATTAGAATGAGAAATGCTATTTTCAAGACATTAACACAAACATAATTTTTACATTAATTCCAAGGTACAAGAAAATGAATATCTTCAAAATATGCACTTTACAGAGGAGCTCTTCTCCCCTCAACAATGACCCTTTTTGTCACAGACAGAATTATGACAGGCTGTTCGTTGATTATATTTGACTTTCTTATAGCCCTAACATTGTCTTTTCTCTTTGATGGATTTATCCATCTTCCGATTTGCCTCCTTATCCGGGAGGCAGGCTCAGTGTTTTTCATGAGCATCAATGCACAGTTTTTGTGCAGGTTCATCTGAAAAGAAAAGACATCTCATCTCTCCCTCTGTCATCTGTGAGCTTCAGCAGTTGTCTTTGTGATGACCTTGCCATTGTAATCACACACCACCTCTCCCTTCTGGAAACACCTGGAAGTCACAAACTTCTTCCCCTTCAAAGGATCGTCACTGATGCTCAGGCCTTCCCAGATTTGATACTTTATCAACTTTTAAATTTGCATGTCATTTGGTGGCAGTCCTGTGTTGGGCTTCCACTTCTCTAGCACTTCGACACTGTTGATACATTGGCTGACCAGTCCATCTTCTTTGTCTCCTTTCACAGCTGCTGACCTGGGAATTACAGCATAGTTTAGTGAAGTAAAGATGAAACGGCTGATAAAACACAAATAAAATGCAATTAAGGTACATTCCAGATTTTCTTAAATACTATACATGATTGGAGCTATGCAAGTGGAGGTCTTTTGTTCTGTATTAACATGGATTTTAATGGGCTTCTATGAAAATTGGCCATGGTGTGAGTGAGTCCTGTGATGGACTGGTGTCACATTATGGGCGATGCAGTGCTTTGCATCCACTGCTTGCCAGGATAGTTCCAGCTCTACCACAATCCTGAATCGAGTGGATGGGTATATCAATGTAGCCATCAACTTGCATGTTCCCCTTCTTCACTAAATGTAAAGGAAGCCAGCTGCTGTTTTAGGTTGTGTGCTCTTTAACAGCAATTATGACCATTTTTGTGCCCACTTGTTGAAACAACTTTTTCTTTGCACCCATTCCTCGACCTGTAATAGCGAGAAAATAAAAATGAATACACCAAACTGTAAAAATCCCATATATGTAATTTCTTACTTTTGTTGTATGAAAGTATCCTTACTCTCATGTTCTTTACCACCCCTGGGTGCTGCAGGTGCTTCAGGTGGAGAAAGGCCTGCAGGTAATACAGTACAAGAAGCTGCTCAGGCAAGGTGATGTCTTGCCCAGTCTGTGTAACACATCTCTTTCTTTGCAATCTCTCTCTTTCTCAACTTGAATTAAAAAAAACAATACAGACTTTAAAGCATTTCTTCTGCTCCACAAAACACTAAAGGGTCTACCGCCCCTTTATTTAAGTGATCTGGTAAAAACAGACCAAGCAGAGCACAGCAGTTAGATAGTGGACCCTAGAAATTACAAAATAACTGCTGGGGGCAGTGTCTTTAGCTACAGGACCACTAAATTGTAGAACTTCCTGAAACAGTCTAAGAGATAACCCTGTGCTATCAGAAGTGTTTTTTTATCGTTTCACTGCTGTAAAAACAAACTTAATGGTTGGATTTAGAGGATATTGGAGATCACTCGCAAAACACTGATAAAACACGACAAGAACAGCAGACTTTAGAAAAATCAGTTGTGATCATTGTAAGAGGACCCAGGGAAGGGTCATTTATAACTGGTATTTCTGGAATGAAACACTGAAAATACTCAATATAGACCTGGGCAAGATGGCCACCCGGGATAACCAGCTGACCCGCTATTGGGAAAAGCCTATGCAGCGAAACAAGGAGACACAGCTGAACTACATCAGGAAACAGGATATAAATGCCCCAGAAGCGATGAGCCGGCGCGGAAGCCGATAAGGTGAAAGTGTTTAGATAAGAAGGAGAGATTTAGGAGTGTGCTGGAAGGAATTTAAGAATAATGGACAATTGGATACGGTTTTTGAATAAGATTATGGATAACGGCTTGGATACGGCGCGGAGTAGTGTGGACATACAGACTTTGGAATTTGGATCGTTTAAGGATACTGGCAACGGATTGCGGAACGGATTTGGGGAGATGTACGGACGAAGAACAAAGAAGTTCAGTGTGGTGTGAGTTAGATCTCTTTTACACCTGTTTTCCCCCGGTGACACCACAATTGGTGGAGGATGCGGGCAGCTCCCGCTTGGGTTTGAGAATCGGAGAAAGCAAGTTTTTTTGTGTGTGTGTGTGGGTTTTGCTTTGCGTGTGTGGAGAAAAAAACATGGAACAATTAATACAGCAATTGTCCCAGGCCACTCTCGCCCAATTTCAGGCATTAAAGGGACAGCAAGAAGCTATCCAAGTGCAACAGGAGGCGGAATCAAATTCAAAGCGAAACTAACGAACGAATTATAGAGGAGCAAAAATTAGTACGCAAAGAATTGCACAGATTAGGGGAAGAAATGCGGCAGACAGGGAGAGACCGTTCAGGCTGAACAAATTGGGCTACAAAAGATGACAGAACTTGATGATGTGGAGGCTTATTTAACCACATTTGAAAGAACTGCATCTCGAAATGCATGGCCCAAAGAGCAATGGGCTGGGAGAGTAGCCCCTTATTTAATTGGAGAAGCCCAAAAGGCATATTATGATTTAAAAGAAGAAGATGCCGAGAATTATGAGACTCTGAAAAAGGAGATTTTGGCAAGAGTAGGGGTAACCATGGCAATACGAGCCATCCGGTTACACAATTGGAGATACCAAATGGACAAGCCTACGAGGTCTCAGATGTTTGACCTGGTACATCTGGCAAAGCAATGGCTCCAGCCAGAAGAATTAAACCCAGGACAGGTGGTAGAAAGGGTGGTGTTGGATCACTTTGTGAGGAGTCTGCCTGTTCACCTGAGAAGGAAAGTGAGTGATAGGGATCCCCAGACACTAGATCAGGCAGTGGACTTAGTGGACAGACACCATGCCACAGAGGCCTTGATTAGGGAGGAAAAGGGGGACTTTCAAAAAGAGGAGAGAAGAAGCCCAAAGAGTCTGGAAACTGAGATGAAGAATTGGCCGATTAAGTACAATGATTTTCAAGGACCTATACAGTTTAAGAAACCCCTTCAGGAAAGATCAGACTCCAGGCCCCGACCATGGAAAGAAACCCGACGATGTTTTAATTGTCAGGAAGAAGGGCACTTAGCCAGCCATTGCCCCAGCCTGTCCAACCCATGCAGGTAGACCCCAGAGATGAACCCAAGTGTAACTACCTTACAGCACCGGTCCCAACCTGCGAGGATCCCCATCTTACGAAAATCGAGATAGGGGGAGAACCCGTCGAGGCCTTGTTGGACTCCGGCAGTACTGTGATCCTGGTGAGCCCTACAATACTTCCTGGAGAACGGGAGATCTCGTTCTCCAGGAAGAACAGAGGGGATACCCATTACTTGCATTCACGGGGATACCAAGGTCTATCCGACAGTAGAAATTAGCATCTCTACGGAACAGGGGACCTACCGTTCAACTGTCGGAGTGGTTGAGCAGTTATCTTACCCTGTGGTACTGGGACGAGACTGTCCCCACTTCCTCCAAATTTGGAAAACTGTGCCAACAGCTAGGCGAAGACCAATGCCCTGTCCGGAAGGCCGAGGTGACGCCCCTAATGATGCCCCAGGTGAGACGGACCCACAGGAAGGAGGAGCTGTACTTGGAGATGAATTTGTAAATATGGATTTACCGGACTTGGAGCCACCCGAACATCGTGGTAGGTTTGGAACGGCCCAATTAGAAGATGGAAATTTGAAGCATGCATGGGGACATGTCAGGAAAATCGATGGGAAGTGGTGTACTGATCCTAGTACATTGAGTTACTCCTATTTCATGATAAAAAATAATCTCCTCTACCAGGTGCAGCTGAAGGGACAGGAAGAAGTGGAACAACTCCTGATTCCCCAGGCCTACCAGATGAAGCTCCTTAACTTGGCCCATAGCCATCTTCTGGGTGGACACCTAGGGGTGAAGAAGACGTCCAAGAGACTACTCTCTAGGTTCTTTTGGCCAGGGATCTATAAGGCCATTGAGAAGTACTGTCGGGAATGCCCGGAGTGTCAGAAAACTGCTCCACAACCTTATTATAGAAACTCTTTGATTCCCCTCCCTATTATTGAAACCCCCTTTGAACGGATTGGGATGGATTTGGTGGGGCCCCTGATCAGAACCACCAAAGGTAACCAGTATATTTAAGTGATAGTGGACTATGCTACAAGGTACTCTGAAGCCATTCCGTTGAGAGCTGCCACTGCCAAAAATATAGCTAGGGAGCTAGTACAACTGTTTGCTTGGGTCAGAATTCCTAAAGAGATCTTAACTGATCAAGGAACTCCTTTCATGTCTAAAGTCAATGGAGACGTATGCAAGCTACTGGGAATACACCAGATCTGAACCTCAGTCTATCACCCTCAAACTGACGGTCTAGTCGAACATTTTAATAAGACCCTGAAAAGCATGCTGAGGAAGGCTATGCAAAAGGATGGGAAAAACTGGGATCAGCTGCTCCTGTATCTCATGTTCGCGGTACGAGAAGTGCCACAGGCCTCGACCGTTTTTTCTCCATTTGAATAGCTATACTCTCAAAAACCATGGGGCCTATTAGACGTCGTCAAGGAATCCTGGGAACACCAACCCTTACCTTTACAGACCATCATTGAACATGTGGAACAAATGAGAGAGAGAATAAACGTTATTGTTCCCATTGTGAAAGAAAACCTGGAAAAAGCACAGGCTCAAGAAAAACAAGTTTATAATAGGGGAGCTATTGCAAGAGAATTCCAACTGGGTGATAAAGTACTGGTATTAGTTCCGACCCCCGAATGTAAATTCTTGGCCTCCTGGCAGGGTCCTTATGAGGTGGTGGAAAAGATGGGACCGGTCAACTATAAAGTCAAGCAGCAAGACTGAAGACAGCAACATCAAATCTACCACATCAATTTATTGAAGAAATGGCATGGGACCGAAGTTCTGGTCACTCACTTCTTCCCCGAACCGTTGGAAGAAGAAATGGGAGCTGTAGCCGTGGGAGAAGAATTCCTGTCCCAAAACAAAGATGTTTTTTCCCGGACACCTGGTCGAACCCATCTTATACGACATAAGATTACAACGATACCAGGGAAGAAGGTAAGACTACCCCCGTATCGAGTACCTGAAGCAAAAAGGAAATTGATTAAAGAAGAGGTGGAAAAGATGCTAGAGATGGGAATAATAGAAGAATCCCATAGCGTGTGGGCTAGCCCGATAGTTCTGATCCCCAAGCCGGATGGAACTGTTCGATTTTGCAACAATTTCAAAAGGTTAAATGAGATCTCGCTGTTTGATGCATACCCCATGCCCCGTATAGATGAACTAATTGAGCAATTAGGCAATGCCCGATACATCAGTACCCTTGATCTTACGAAGAGATATTGGCAAGTGCCGCTGGCCAAAGAAGATAAAGCCAAAACCGCTTTTGCCACCCCTGAGGGGCTATATCAGTACAGGGTCCTACCCTTCAGTTTGCATGGCGCTCCCGCAACATTTCAAAGATTAATGGACCGAATTCTGAGACCATATCGTGATTTTGCAGCCACCTACTTGGATGACGTCATGATCCATAACATGTCCTGGGAACAACATCTACAACACCTGGAAGCAGTGACTGGAGCGTTGCGAGCAGCAGGATTAACAGCCAACCCAAATAAATGTTGTCTGGGGGCCCGGGAAGCCAATTATCTTGGTTATACGATCGGGAGAGGATTGATCATGTCCCAAGAACAGAAGGTGCAGTTAATTAAAAACAGGCCCAAACCTTCTACAAAGAAGCAAATCTGAACATTTTTGGGACTGGCGAGTTATTATCGACGTTTCATTCCAGGGTTTGCCTCCATTGCCGCCCCTCTGCACGATTTAACGAAGTTGATTTATCCGGAAAAAAAAATGGACCGAATTGGAAGAGAGGGCCTTTCAAGACTTAAAAACAACTCTCTCTTCTCAACCCGTCTTACAGGTACCGGACTTCATGGTACAAACTGATGCTTCTGACACTAGAATTGGAGCCATACTCTCGCAAGAAATTGAAGGACTGGAGCATCCTATTTTATATATCAGTCGTAAGTTGAATCCTGCAGAAAAACACTTTTCTACGATAGAGAAAGAATGGCTAGCAATAAAATGGGCCCTAGACTATTTGAGGTATTATTTATTGGGAAGATGATTTATATTGTACACAGATCATGCACCATTAACATGGATGTTACAAAATATGGATAAAAATTATAGAATTACACGATGGGGTCTTAGTCTGCAAAGGTTTCAATTCCAAAGGGTATATAGACCCGGAAGGAAACATGGAAATGTAGATGCCCTCTCCCGAAATGCACTGTTTATTTTTTTTCTAGACCGCCCGAGGACAGGGCTGATCTCAGGGGGAGGGAGTGTAAGAGGACCCGGGGAAGGGTCATTTATAACCAGTATTTCCGGAGCGAAACACTGAAAATACTCGATATAGACCTGGGCAAGATGGCCACCCAGGATAACCAGCTGACCCGCTGTTGGAAAAGGCCTATGCAGCAAAACAAGGAGACACAGCTGAGCTACATCAGGAAACAGGATATAAATCCCCCAGAACCGGTAAGTCGGCGCAGAAGCTGATAAGGTGAATGCGTTTTGGAGGAAGGAGAAGAGTAGGATTGTGCTCAATAGGAATAAGGCAGTGGTTCTCAAACTTTTTGGACCAAGTACCACCCCTAATCCAACCAAAGCATCCAAGTACCACCTACAAGTCATCATCTCATAGGAACCCCAGAAATTCTCAATGACCAACATGAGTGCGCGTGCACACACACTCACACATACATATAATAAATATTATAATAATAACTTTATTTGATATAGCGCCTTTAAAGGTGGCTTCTCAAAGTGTTTTACAGAAAAACAACATTAACAACAACTAATAAAAAAGCACCATTTCAGTGAGAGGGGTGAGCCTGTTTAGTTGAGCAAAGCAGATGTGAATTAATTTTTCGAGCCTTGATACAATTCACAACAGAGTCTAACAGATATTAAATCGTCAGGCATTTTACTTGACGGCAAAGGTCTCGCGGTGGATGTTGTAATGCTTACATTAATTTCTGGAGCAAGCTCTCTAATTACTGCAACTACACCGTTATGTCGGCTTGTCATTGCTCTAGCACCGTCTGTACAAACTCAGACACATTTTATCCAGTCGATGCCATTCTCTTCGATAAATTAATTCAGAAACTGAAATACGTCCTCTCCTGTAGTTCCTGTTGGTAGCGGCTTACAGAACAGAAAGTCCTCACGGGACGTACGCTCAAACTCGTATCTAACGTAAACGAGCAAATTGGCCAAATCGACTACAGATTTATCTAATTGCAGTGAAAAACATCTGCTCATCTTAACGCGCTCTGTCATCGTACTTTTGATATAATCCTTAATTTCAATAATTCTATGAATGACTGTGTCTTTCAGGGGGAGGGGGGCAGCAGGTCGAGCTGTTTAGCAGCTTTTTCTCTACACATAATACGTGTCAGCTCTTTTGCCAACGGTAAATAAGGTTCTTCAAAAATAGTGTAGCTTACCTGCTTTAGCAATCCGCAAGCTTGCATTTTTCCGCGTTTCAGTTTTTATTTCTGTATTTATTTAAAGTTTTTATTTCATGCGCATGGGAGCGAAACACAGAGACGCTCGGTGTATTTTTCTCAAATTAGAACAGTTCTTAAATATTTTTCTGTTATCACGCTTTCGTGTGCTCACAAGATTACCTGCGTTTGCAGCACGTATTTCTATGCATTCCTGTGTTTACAACTTTGGCATTGTTCCAAAATCACGCACATTCTCCTTTCTCCCTATTTGCCGGAGATACAGTAGCTTTTTTTTAAATACAATTGGTCACTTGCATCCGTAGCACGCATTCCTATAGAGTGGTATAGAATTACAGAGTATCTCTTGTGTCCACTGAAGTATTAGCGCGTACTGTATCGTAGTACGTAGGCTGCATATTCGACACGTATTAAAATACAAAATATGAAAACCCGTCCCGATTTTTCAGCGCACACGGCACAGTTCCAGGGTGTGGGACACCACATTATATGGTTCAGTCACAGAAACAGGAGAGCATGCCTTCTTCTTCTTATTATTTTGTTTTTGTTTCTGAGAGATCATGTTACATAGTATATATAAAACAATTTTACGTTGTACTTCAAAGTTCTGGATCATAAACATTTTACTTTTCCTTGCTGAAAGTCTAACGCACAAGAGAGAATGGCGATATACATAAAAACGTGGTACCAGATGATAATTTCTAGTGGCTTCCTGAATATTTGTCCCACAAAAGACACTTTTTGGGGAAAAAAAAAACTTTGATTTGATGAGCTATCATGTGAACTCTTGCTCTTAAGATGGAAAGAGATTGCATTTGGTATTGCATGTAATTAGATGGTAATTCTTTTATTTGCTCTGTCCTCTTGTTAAGATGTGTTATATCAGGCAAATAAAGTATTTTTTTTCATCAATTTCCCTACGGGATTAATAAAGTATTATCTATCTATATGTTCAGTAGAAGGGTTGTCATATTTTGTCTGTTAATCAAACATAAACAACAATTATGGACAACTATTTTTTTTATAATGAATATTATAATGCCTCTGAAGTCACATTAAAATTTCCTGTAGAATTAAAAAACACAGAAATACAAGCGGGCATGATTTGTGTCCAGGATACTCTAATGTAATAAGTCCTGCCAAGGAAAGTGCCCCCTTCTCTCGTTTTGAGCCACTGCCCTCCAAAAGGTCTCTGTGCAACTCTGTTTGGGAGATGTCAAGATGCTGAGCCCATGCTGTGCTTTACTGGCGGGTGTAGAGGACACGGAAAGCACATCGAGTTCCCTGGACATGAAAACTGACAGGTGGTTAAAACTTCTCTCAATAAACAGGAGATCCTGTGTCCAAAATCCTGAGGTGCCTTTCTTCCTGTCTTGACATATAGAATGTATTATTAAAGACAATCACATAGGGCTTGATTTAGTTTAATGCAAGTATTTATTTCCTATCTTGGAACAACTTGTTTTTCAACAACATTCATACTATTTGTGAAATATGAAATACAAATCTTGCTTATGGGTGAAGAAGAAATACTGCCAGCTGGAGAGAAAATTACGGATTTTTTTCTTTAAACAAACACCTGCATAGGGAGATGTAAAACAAAAATCCACTTGAGACGTTTTCGTTGGGGAGGAGGGTTGTGGAAGGGCAAAAAAAAATCTGTTGCGTTTCACAAAATTCACACTTACGAACGGCGCAAGTCGCAGATGATTCACTTCCCTTGACTAGGTGGCGCTAGGAGGTGCAGTGAAGTTTATATCCGGCTGCAGAAACTCCTCTTTCTCAGCTCTGCTTCTCGATTGTCTTGAAGTCGCCGCCACGCTAACGAATGACGTCATCATACGGCGCGACACTGCATGTATTTCACCCACGTGTAGGTGATTGAATCATTTTCTTTAGATAAAGAAGGAAGTTGTTTTTTAATAACTTCAGTTTCTGAAAACGTAGAGTCTTGTCGGTTGTGTTTATGCTTGAACAGAGCACAGGCCTGATAACAGAATCTGTGAAGAATAAAAATAAAGAAGTTGTTCTGTTTAAACATCGCAAGTCAGCCTTTGTTTCTGACCGACTCTGAAGAAGGATGGCGGAGTGCTTGTTAAATCTGCAAACCCAGCTTGACTCTTTCATGCAGGTTTTGCTCAAATCGATCGTGTATGAAGTGTCAGAAGTTTTTGGAAACAGGATGTCTGACTCCGAGAACGAGTTTCAAGAAAAACTCCGCAGCGTCTCCCAGATCCTGGTGAGACGGGCCGTGATTAAAATCACACAGTGTGTGAAGGACAGTGTCGGGAGTGAAATGGCGCAGCTGAAGAAGGAAAACGAGAGCCTGAAGTGGAGATTGCAGCTGTGGGAGAAGGAGTCGGGAGCAGGAGGAGATCAGGGTACCCAGACGCTTCCTTGTGAAGTGACTGCAGGAATAAAAGAAGAAATGGACACGAAACTGGAGCTGTCAGGTCAGTGTGACCGGGGTAAAGTTATCTCGAAGTTCGAAAACGATTTTGGCACGCCTGTAGCGCTTTCACGAAACCTCTTAGAGTTGCGAGAATGTTTGTTTTGTGTATAAAATACATTGTGGATGCTTTCTCAGCCTTTACTTTTTCGTTTTTATGACATTTTTTGGACCAAGCACGAATATTATTTTGTCAATATCTTCGCAATGGAAGCACAGAACGCCTTCAAACCAAAAGCATTTTAAAGACCACGACTCGTGGATATTTCCACAGTCTTTACATCAAACTATCAGTGAGCTAATTATCTTTTTTTAAAACTCCGGTTTTTCATTGATGCGTAATTACGTACGAACTGGAACCCGGGGGACCGCTGTGTGCCCACGTTCACAACGCGAGAAATACTGTTCAATACGGCTTCGTGCGAAAAACCCGTATATGACCATAGGAAGCAGAACAGTGCAGTCTCCGATTACCCAGACTGTAAGCACGGGAATAAAGCTTTGTTTGATTTCTGAAACCCTTCCTTTACATCCTGTTTTCATTCAGGTAAGGGTCAACTATATTCACAATACTACTGACAACAGGAAGATTAAAATATTCTTTTCTCAGCAGCTTATTAAAAACAGCTCCCATGATGTTCAAACCGACTTTTTACACAGAACACTGACACAGCTTTGCATTCTGAATCTCTTTTTCTCATGCTTTTATTTAATATGGCACAATGCACTGGGATAGGGGTATTCTGTTCACAAACCAATAGCATTTAAACCACAGCACCCACAATGCTGCAAGAGTTTTGCACACTAAGCAGGTCCTCTGACTTTTCCCAGCTTTGTTTTGGGTTGTGGAACCTTTATATTTTTTAGGGTTTTCTGAAGATAACACTACAGGTAACACACTGGGATAGGTGGGTCTTCTTCATGGCTCAATAGCATTTCAAATACAGCACCCACACTGCTGTACCCAAGTGTTTTACACACCAGACAGGCCCCGAACCTCATCCAACCTTGCTGTGGCTGTGGCCCCTTTCTTTATTTTTTTATGATTTTTTCAATGTGGCACCATTATCAGGCGGAACATGGGGATAGGGGGGTGCTATTTACGAGTCAATAGCTCTTCAAGCACAACAGCCACAGTGCTGCAACCAGGTGTTTTACACACCAGACAGCTCCCCTAACCGTATACAACCTTGCTGTGGCTGTGGCCCCTTTCTTTATTTTTTTTAATGACTTTTCCCAGCTTTGTTTTGGGTTGTGGAACCTTTCTTTATATTTTTTAGGATTTTCTGAAGATAACACTACAGGTAACACACTGGGACAGGTGGGTCGTCTTCATGGCTCAATAGCATTTCAAATACAACAGCCACACTGCTGAAACCAAGTGTTTTACACACATGTGCTTCCATTGCAGAGATATGGACAAAAGAATATTCGTGCTTGGTCAAAAAAATGTCATAAAAATTTCATAAAAACTAAAAGTAAAGGCTGAGAAAGCATCCACAATGTATTTTATACACAAAGCAAGTGTTTTTGTAACTCTAAGAGATTTCGTGAAAGCGCTACAGGCGTGCCAAAATCGTTTTCGAACTTCAAGCTAACTTTACCCCGGTGTCAGTTTGGTGACTTGTATGAAGTCAGAGTGTGTTAAAGAACAGTGTCTATAACTAACTCAATGGTGAGATTTTTTATGTTATTTTAAAGAAAACATCTCACAAGAGTTAACATTCTTGTTATCTAACAAACTATCAAACTGTCATAAAAACTTTCCTCACTGGTGAGAACATAGTGCAGAGATGCAGAGTGAAGTGGGAAAGACTTGTGTGATGTAGCAACGGGATTCTTTACTGGAAACTGAACTGTTTTGTCCGGTTACAGTGCTGAAAACACCTCGTTCACATTCAACAATTGTTCCACTGAATCAATTTGTATTCCAACTTCATTATGAAACAACATTTATAAATGAACAATAGGTTTATTCCATGCTGACAAAAACACAACGTTTCGGCCGTGGAGCCGTGTTTTTTCTCTCTTCTTTTTTTCAGCATAGAATAAACCTTTGCAGCCTATACATGCTGACACAGCTATCCACATGAACATTTATAAATATTGTATTTAAGTTGTATTGGTCTAAATTTTTATAAGTATACTAATGATTGTGTATATAAACATTTTTTAATTGGTTTAAGTATTACTGTCGTCCAGGGTCTGTGTCTGTATTGAGTCCTCTTGAATATTAAACCAGTGTGTCTATATTAACCCCTCTCTTTCTCAATGCAGTGTTAATGTACTGTAGTGTCCAGAAAGTGTCTGTATCAACCTCTCACTCAGTGCAGTGTTAATGACCTGTTGTGTGCAGTCAGTGTGTCTGTATTAACCCATTTCTTTGATTGCAGTATTAATGTCCTATAGTGTACAGTCAGTCTGTATTAACTCCTCTTTCAGTGCAGTCTTTATGTCCTGCAGTGTCCAGTCAGTGTCTGTATTAACCAGCCTCTCTCTGTGCAGTTTTAAAGTAATGTAATGTGCAGTCAGTGTGTGTCTATTAACCCCTCTCTCTGTGCAGTGTTAATGTACTGTATTGTGCAGTCAATGTGTCTGTATTAATCCCTCTCTCAGTGCAGTGTTAATGTACTGGAGTGTCCAGTCAGTGTGTCTGTAATAACCAGCCTCTCTTTGTGCAGTTTTAAAGTAATCTAATGTGCAGTCAGTGTGTGTCCCTTTCTCTGATTGCAGTGTTAATGTGCTGTATTGTCCAGTCGCAGTGCCTGTGTTAAGCCCTCTCTCAATGCAGTGTTAATGTACTGTATTGTGCAGTCAATGTGTCTGTCTTCACCCTTCTCTCTCAGTGCAGACTTTATGTCCTGTAGTGTCCAGTCAGTGTCTGTATTAACTCCTCTCTCAGTGCAGTGGTAAGATGCTCTAAGTTACAGTTTGACCATGTCTGTATGTCTCAGTCTAGTGTTCATGTACTGTAGTGTCCAGTCAATCAATGTGTCTGTATTCACCTCTCTCTCTCAGTACAGTGTTAATTTACTGTTATGTCCAGTCAGTGTGTCTGTATTAATCCCTCTCTCAGTGCAGTGTTAATGTACTGGAGTGTCCAGTCAGTGTGTCTGTAATAACCCCTCTCTCTCAGTACAGTGTTAATGCACTGTAGTGTCCAGTCAGTCAGTGTGTCTGTATAACCCCTCTTTCAGTGCAGTGTTAATGCACTGTAGTGTCCAGTCAGTGTGTGTGTGTATTAACCCCTTTCTCTGATTGCAGTGTTAATGTACTGGAGTGCCCAGTCAGTGTGTCTGTATGAACCCCTCTCTTTCAGTGCAGTGTTCATATACTGGAGTGTCCAGTCAGTGTGTGTGTATTAACCCCTCTCTCTCAGTGCAGTGTTAATGTGCTCTAGTGTCCAGTCAGCATGACTGTATTAACCTCTGTTTCAGTGCATTGTTAATGTGCTGTAGTGTCCAGTCAATGTGTCTGTATTAACCCCCCCTCTCTCTCTCAGTGGAGTGTTAATGTAAATGTAATGTAATAGTGATATTATTACAGAAGTCTTACTTTTTACATGGTAGTTAGGTTTCTGATTAAGATAAATCAGAACATGCCCTTATACCCACTTATTCCGCTATGTTTAAACAACCCAAATTGATTGTGAGTGTACTTGTATGAATGTGTGTAGTTTAAAGCTTTTAAGATCACATGGCCTCAGCTATCACTACTATGCTGATGATACTCAAATATACATCCATACCAAACCTGATGCAGATGTGGCTGTCTCTATTCTATTTATTTGTATCCCTGATATAAAAACTTGGGTGACTCAAAATTTCCTTCATTTAACTGTGACAAGACTGAAATCATGCTTATTGGCACCACCCATCAACTTTGTACAACCAATGTATAACTCTGTCTGCAGATGGTCTCGTACTTGAGCTTCAGTCTAAATTGAAAAACTTGGGGATGATATTTGACGTTTGACCCACATGTGCAGCATGTTGTCAGAACATCTTTCATTCACCTCATAAATATTGCTCGACTACGCCTTATGTTATCACTAACTGTTGCTGAAAAGTGTTGTCTAATCTTGAATCGACTACTGTAACGCTCTACTCTCTGGGGATTCTAAATCCACATTGAACAAACTCCAATATGTCCAAAATTCAGCAGCCAGCATCCTGACCAGGTCTAGTGCAAGTGTTCACATTACTCCTATCCTGTAGTCCATGCACTGGCTTCCTGTCAGGGTTCATATCGACTTAAAAATCCTCCTGCTCACCTATAAGACTACAAGTCTTGGCTTGGCACCTCCATACTGGTCTGATATTATCACCCTACTCCCTACCTTGCAATCATAGCTCTTCTAATTGTGTTCAACAATTTTTCCCCCCAGTCTGTCTACACTCTATGGGTGACATGGCCTTCTCCTGTTTTGCCCCAAGCTCTGGAATTCTCTCCCCAAGGTATCAGAGAGTCACCTTCTCTAAACTCCAAATCCAGACTCAAAACCTTTTTCTTCAGAAGAGTCTTTATTTAACTGTTCTGTACCCCTCTCTTCCTACTGTACTTAGTACCACTGTCTACTGTCTCCTCTAACTGTGTATTCTCATCGTGCTAATTTTGTGTATTTTATGTTGTTGGCATTCTGTAAAATGCTTTGATTAGCCACCTCTAAAGGTATGAAACTATAAAATAAAGTTTATTCTTATGAAGGTCTTGTCTTGTATTTACAGGCTCAGAGGCCAGTGTTCTCTCCGACGCTGGGGAAAGGGCTCCTCTTGAACAGCAGCGCAGTGAGGAGGAATGGGGCTCCAGTCTGATGCAGGAGACAGAGCTCCCTGCCTCAGAAGGGAAAGAGGCACTTAGTGAGCAGCACACAGAGAGCAGACAGAGTATCAAGGATCTGGACTCTGTGCCCATGATGAAGACAGAGCCTGAGAGTGAGACACCTAGGCTCTTAGTATGTGATGATTTTACAGAGAAGATGAATAATCTGGACACAACCAATATTACACAAGGTTGTAATGAACTGGGCTGTGTCTCTGTACAAGAGCACAGTGAAGAACTGGGTGCTTTAAATCTTACAGAGCAGGATATGGATCCCAAGTTGATTGACCCTGCAGAGCAGCAGACTGATGTACCTGGTAAAGAGAACTGTACTGAGATACAGCACACAGAGGAGAGTCAGTACAGGGTGGAGCAACAGCAGCTCCTACAGGGCTTGATAATAATTAGGCCTTGTTTTGTTCAAGTCGAAAGACTGTCATTGCAGAGTCTGAAACAGTCATATGATCCCTTAGTATCTGAATGCTTTACACACAGGTTTAATAATCTGGTTACTGAGAAAATTGTTGAAAGTTTTAATGAACTAGAGAGTATGTCTGTTCTTGGGCAAAGAGAGGAACAACTGAATGAACTGGATGGTTTTAGTCTCAGAGAGCTGGAGAAGGAGCCCCAGATGATTCACACGGCTGAGCAGCACACTGAGGGACACTATGGAGAAAACAAATCTCAGTTTCAGCACACAGAGCAAGACCATTCCATGGAGCATTTGCAGAATAAGAGACCCCAGCACGATCAGGGGATGAAGAAGAATCACTCAAGGCCTTGCTCAGATGGAGTGGACAAACTGCCATTAAGGCACAGGGAGAAGCAGCCTTTCTGTCAGTCTAGCATTTCACAACCCTACCAGCACCTTCACACTTTCAGCTGTAGTCATTGTGGGAAGAGTTTTAGTCAGTCAAGTAACTTAATAGCCCACCTGCGCATTCACACAGGAGAGAAACCATTCAGCTGCAGTCAGTGTGGGAAGAGTTTTAGTCAATCAAGTAACTTAAAAACCCACCAGCGCATTCACGCAGAAGAGAGACCGTTCAGCTGCAGTCAGTGTGGGAAGAGCTTTATTCGGTCAGGTGACTTAAAAACCCACCAACGCATTCACACAGGAGAGAGACCGTTCAGCTGCAGTCAGTGTGGGAAGAGTTTTAGTCGGTCAAGTAACTTGATAGTCCACCAGCACATTCACACAGGAGAGAAACCATTCAGCTGCAGTCAGTGTGGGAAGGGTTTTATTCAGATAAGCGCCTTAGAATCACACCAGCACATTCACACAGGAGAGAGACCATTCAGCTGCAGTCAGTGTTGGAAGAGTTTTAGTCGGTCAAGTAGCTTAAAAACCCACCAGCGCATTCACACAGGAGAGAGACCGTTCAGCTGCAGTCAGTGTGGGAAGAGTTTTTGTCAGTCAAGTAGCTTAATAGCCCACCAGCGCATTCACACAGGAGAGAGACCATTCAGCTGCAGTCAGTGTGGGAAGGGTTTTATTCAGATAAGCAACTTACAATCACACCAGCGCATTCACACAGGAGAGAGACCTTTCAGCTGTAGTCAGTGTGGGAGGAGTTTTAGTTGCTCAAGTGACTTAAAAACCCACCAGCGCATTCACTCAGGAGAAAGACCGTTGTAGCGGCAAGGTTTATTAAAATACAGGAATTAAGTTTGCTGCTCCCTTGCCAGTCTCTCTCTCCCTCATCTCAAGTGGTGCTTGATACAGAGAGGCCATTCCATTTGGTTCACATTTAAGGTGTTTTTCTAGCTGATAGAGTGTTCTGATAAGGAACAACTCCCAAATTTGAGTCCCATCAGCCACCCTAATGAATGGTCATCTCTGGTGCAGATTCCAAAGGAGAGTCTCATCCCAAGTGGTTTACAACCCCAAGGTCAGAGTTCATGGTTAATCATCCTCTCACGAGACACCAATAACTGTAGGGTTTTGTGCATTTCCTGGGACAATTGTTAATTGTAGCAGTAAGTCACAAAATGATTCTCAAATGCCCATGGATCTTTCAACCAATGAGCGACCGTAGTTCCTCCAGGTAAACCTCCAGCTCCTCCTGGACATCTTCAGACTCAGCTCAGACAGTCACGTAACAGCCAGTTTGTCCCAGTGCCAGGACTTTTCCTTGTTCTAAGAGTTGAGAACGGAGGTTGCCAGCGTGTAACCAAAGGATCCACCTGAGGTTAGCCCAGGAGCATGCCTCGTGAACCCACTGTGAACGCTCACCTGATCAACGAGTGAACTACTTTTGGAACTGTGGACAGCTGAATATCAGTATTCAGGACTCGCGCTACATCGGGAACAAACCGGTCTTCTTCCTGTCTAAAGAGTGTGACTTGCTCAGATCTGCAGTCACTTTTCTGTGTGCAAACTCTGCTAGTTTCAGCCAACACTAACTAGCCGGTCTTCAGAGAGCATCAGCAGCGCACCGCAGCAGAAATCTCTCCCTCCTTCTCCTTCTCTCACGTCAAACCAGCACTGCCTCAATGCCAGTTGATATCAATTTAATTCCTATGAGTTATGTACTTGGTTTAGAGTATTTAGTGTAGAAGTTGTAACCAAGTTCATTTATGAAATGGTCTAAATGAATGATATACTGAATGTATGTCCCTCTTAGTATTTGTAACTCTTCGTGATTGAATGTATACCTTTTGTATTCTGGTAACCCTCACTATAAGATCTGTTACGTTCAAATGCACATTTTATGCATTAATAAATGTATTCTCTTGTATTAGTATCCGAGTGTGTGTGTTGCTGAGTATCCCGCTGGGACGGTCTTCTAATAGCCATCAAATAATCATTTTCTGACTTAATGCTACAATTAATAATTGTGCCTGTAAATGCACAAACACCTACATTTACTGGAGCCTCGTGAGAGGATGCCTATAAGCTCCTCCAGTCAGGACAGGAGGCTCTACTGTATACAGAGAGGGGTGGGAGGGGGGAACAAGCTGATACCCTGGCTTCTCTCCAGACACAGCTGGATGAACTCCTCCAGTTGGGATATGTGGCTCTACTGTACACAGAGGGGGGAACAAGCCGATACCCAGGCTTCTCTCCAGACACACCTGGATGAGCTCCTCCAGTCAGGACAGGAGGATCTACTGTACACAGAGAGGGGTGGGAGAAGGGAACAAGCTGATACCCTGGCTTCTCTATAGACACAGATGAATGAGCTTCTCCAGTCAGGACAGGAGGCTCTACTCTACACAGAGAGAGGTGAAAGGGGGGAACAAACTTCCCAGCCCTGTTGTTGAAATTGATACCCTGGTTTCTCTCCAGACACAGCTGGATGAGCTTCTCCAGTCAGGACAGGAGGATCTACTGTACACAGAGAGGGGTGGAAGGGGGGAACAAGCTGATACCCTGGCTTCTCTCCAGACACAGCTGGATGAGCTCCTCCAGTCACGACAAGAGGCTCTACTGTATACATAGAGGGGTGGGAGGGGGGAACAAGCTCCCCAGGTCCGTTGTTGAAGCCGATACCCTGGTTTCTCTCCAGACACTGCTCGATGAGCTCCTCCAGTCAGGACAGGTGGCTCTACTGTACACAGAGAGGGGTGGGAGAGGGTAACAAGCTGATACCCTGGCTTCCCAGTGGGCAGTGATTCGTCAAATATACGTATATATCACAGCGATAGCTATGCATATATATATACATTGGCGCGATGTATAATCAATGTTGAATTGCAACCGTAAAATTGACGACATTAATAAATGCATATATATAACGTCAAAAACACATCTAACACAGTGCCAAAGGCTTTTTATACATTGTTTGTGCCGCATCTAGGAGTATACGGCAATCTGCATAGTGTACGAAGTAAATTATTTTCGCAGTAATTAATTTATTTACACAGCTTTGCATACAAGGGTTTTGTGGAGGGGTCTTGCCCCTTGCCTGAAAAAAAAAATGTTTGAGTGCCTATAGATTTTCTATTTTTATTTTCTTAAGAAAAGTTGATACCATTTCCTGGACACCCCGTCCCCCAACAGAGCCGGTGCCCAGGGAAAAATCTGTAGGGGGACGTCTGAAATTCTGAGGGGGGGTGATATTTTGGTTGAAACTGAGCTGTATGGTGCAGCTACCCAAATGAAATCTCGCAGCTATGCCATTGATTAGTGCTTCATGATAGAAGATAACGACTAGCGATCTGGTATTTTCCATGAAGTTCAATTTCACATTTTTTGTCACTCTCGCAGTTTGGATTGCCTGGAGCGAAAAGTACCACAAGTGTTCATTTTTGCAGCTACATCAATGGAGGTTCTGAATTGTTAAGAAAAAATAGTTGTAAAACCCAACAGAAAGCACAGACTGCTATAACTAGTCCTAGTTATATAATGATTTTAAGTATAATGATAAACTACTGCAAGGAATCGGTCCACCTGAGCAAACAGGATCGTAATGTTGACACTCACTAACGACACTGATATGTGCTGTTCCTGGACAGAGAGTCCTCCTGCACATCAAACAGTCCGACTGTTAGTGTCAATTAGTGTTGTCTGACCATTTACAAAGTACAACTATTTTTTTTAAGGCGCAAGTTAAGTAAAGTAAATCCTTTTGCCAAAAACTGAAAGGGCGACACTCCTCCCTCCCCCCGTGACTCCAGGCCTGTCCCCATCCTATTCCATAATGTCATTATATATAACACCTTACAACAGTGACCGATCCTTACTAACTGCATGCGTTAAAATTGCACATCAGGGGGGCACATAAACGCGATGTATTATCAATGTTAAATTTCAACCATAATATCGACAACATTAATAAACGCATACGTTGAGAAAATATCTAACCCAGCATATTTTCTGGTTATATACCACAATGCATTGCTAGTATTCGTTGGTCACCATTTTGGAGACGTTTTTCAATCGTAGAAGATTGAAGTATTTATCCGCAAATATCTCAACAATCCTCTTTTGACGAGTAAGTATAAATAATAATAATACTATCTGAATACATACAGATCTTACTTAACATTATTTTGATTAAAATAGTACGTGAATAAGCAAAAAATGGCACATAAAAATAGTGCGAATGGGGAAGATGACACAAAATCGTTTTGCTGTTTCTTACATTGTTACATTGGGTCTGTTTCCTTTTCTTTCCAGCATGAAATAGCAAATCGTTACAAAAGCACCAGCTAATGTCCAATAGCGTTTTTTTTTTTCAAATTACATTTAAAGGCTTCACACACTTTTAAATGAAACAAAAGTGTCCTGAAACTCCCTAACTTTCAGGTTTGTTTCATTCTCTGATGTAGCTGTCTCTAAAGTCAGACATGATGTTTAGCAGATGTGAACTGTGCCTTCTCTTTTGTGTTCAAGGGTATTCGCTGCGTGAGCTCCTCACTGTGTGTCCTGAACAGCTCTATTTTGTTTAGATTATCTATGTGGTGTACAGATAGAACTCAACTGCATGGTGAGAATTCCGGGTTCAGTACCAGCAGAACCTGAAAAACGTATAGCTGACCTAGTGATTTGAACATACAGCCTTCTGATCTGGAGTCAGACACGCTACCGTTGCACCAGGAGGTCACACCAAGCAGCTACTTTTAATCCCCCAAAGGAGAAAAAACAGCGTCGCGATTTTTTAAATTTTTTATTTCATTCTCTCCTGTGAGGAGCACCGCTCTTCTGAAGAGAGTCTCTTTTTCCCAGAACACATTTTATTCTTCCTGCACAGCTCTTGTGTAGGTGTTGTTCTCAATAACAGATCCAGAAACATTGACCCCATGGTGCATCAGTAGCACGGCTGTCTCTAAATCCAGACATTAAGTTTTCAAAGTATATCGGAGTCAATTGATACTTATCAGGTTCTGCTGCTGCTGAGCCCGCAGCCTTCACCAAAAGGTCCAATTCCCCAAGTCTGCTGACCTTACGATGTCCATCCCTTCTCGTCAAAACTCGTATTTTCACAGGGTACCCTTTAGAAATCGCAGTACAGAATGAAAAAACTCCAGTAGATCTCAGCCGCAGTTGGTGAGTTTCCTTTAAAAACAAATTAATCTACCGAAATTTTACGGAGTGTATCACTTTCACTGAGACCGAGAAGTGTTAAGCTGTATAATGAGTCTTGTGGCTCGGTTGTTAACCAAAAGGGTGGTGGGTTGAGCCCTCCCAGGGACGCTATGAGCCTTTTAATGATCACACCCTCCTCACTTCATTTCTCCACCAGTCTTGTACCACAATCAAATACAGAGCCCGTAGGGGGCAGTAGGCTTGTATATATAGCTCACTGTGTATATAATGAAGAAGCAGAGATTAGTTTCTCATCTGCATGTTGCAGAGCCTTATGCAACTCGTACCAACAGCTAGGGTTTGATCCCTGCACGGGCTATTAGTTGAAAAACCATTGTAAATGACATGTAACAGATTTATCCAGCGTGCTTTTATGTTTCACACTAAATTGAGATCTTGAAACCAAAAGAATTAGAAATATGGAACACAACCGTTGTTCCCCATGAAGGAAAGCTATTTTACACTGATGTCACTCCTTTTTATTTAACCCAGATTGTGAAGACAACTCCACCCTATCAAAGGAAAATGTTACACAAAAGTTGGAAAGCACACTCTGAACCTATCTGTATATTTGATTTCCGTGATCTGTTCAAGGCTGCTTAGTGCTTCGCAAGGAAATCATTTCAGGGAAGAAACTCAGTTTAGTGAACTACTTTTGTGTTTTCACTCATTGAATTTGATCTTTGTACTCTCTTTGCATTCTCAGCAATAATATTTCAAAGTTACAGTTCGGATTTATTGGAAAACTTCACAAGCATTATGAGGTTAGGACTGTAAAATAGTTTTTTAATATCTTGGTATATTTACCTTCATTTTAATATAGACATAACCATAAATGTTGTTAAGCATATTGTACTTTTGTCGTACTTTTTAAAACATTTTAGCTGAGGACGCACAGTGACTATTATATGATACATGCAAGACATCTGAAAACGAAGATGTAATTACAATAAAATTAACAATTAACAGAAAACCACAATTTGTATATTATTCCTCGATATCGATGATCAGTTGAATGATTTGAAGAAACTATCAAAGAAACAGCAGCAATAGCAGATGATTTTGGTTTTTAACCCATCTTTACACCACAATAATCCATTTGTCCTTGAAAAAAGAAAAGACAGGCATGTTTTATCATTATCCTCCTCTTCTTGATCCAAAAGAAACGTATACATTTGATTGCTTCTGTAGTATTTTGGATTTTCTTACGAAGATCTCACGAAGTATTGCCAGCATCTATATTTAGCGTTCGGTAGCGATAACACTGCTGATATTGATTGAGTAAAAATCTATGATGTATTGACAGCTTTATCTGAAGCGAAAAGTCCTCGAACGCCACTTATGAAGTGTTGGGATTCATACCAAGAAATACTCTTTGCTTTCCCACCCAAAATACTGCTATTGCATTACACAGTATATGAACATTACCAGTTTTGGTAGCTTCTGGGTGCGATTTTCCAAAACTGAAACTAATTACAAAATTATTTAAGATGAACCATGTCCAAAAATTGTAAATCATGACTAATATTAATATCAACTGAAATTACTACAGAAAAAAAAGATTTAACCGAAATATTCATAAGGCTATGCAAGCCTAAAACGTACAACAATTTATTTCATATAACTTTTATTTTTTATTTTTTTTAGAAGTGGACTCACACACCTGAAGACGCTAACGTTTCTCTCCGTTAGAGTGTGTGAATAACAGTTTAACCCAAAATGTTTGTAATTGTGATTTTGTTAAAATGCATCTATCTATCTAATCGTCTATCAGCAGTAAGAAATTATTAAGAAATAAGAATTTTTTTTATTTCATAAACTGTAAGACGTGAAGAGAGTTTACAGTTCGCATCCTTCACTTTGTCTTTTAACTTAAGCTTTCAGGATCCAAGCCCGTGTGCGGACGGTTGTGTTTCTTGAATCTCTTGTAATCATCAAAAGTCATTGTTTAGTCCTTCAGTTTTTTCTCGAGTTGTACCATGGATGTTTTATATGATCCATACTTTTCATGCTCTTTTGAATTTTCCTTCACTTATGGAAAAAGTTCAAGGTCTTCTTGTCGCTGTGCTCCACATCTAGACGAGAGCACCTGTAACAGTACAGGACACACAGTAAGGAGTTCGTGCAGCTTTCAGTTTAGTGCGGAGTCCAGAGGGAGGACTCGCTCGCTGAATGATCTCTCAAGAAATCCTGGGTGAGATTCAAGAGGTGGCTTCTTCAACAGCCATGACAAGTCTGAAGACTTTCTGCTGAATTTCCTGAATATGACGTTAAATTAGTTCAAATAATTTGGTAGTTAACACAACTAAATGCTTTGGAGGTATATTTAAAACAGCAGAGCAAGACTTCAAGCACTTCGAGTATGCATGAAATTAATTGTGTAAACCTGGATCTATATGAACAAGAGTTCTCTTGTTCATAATATCTTTGTATATTTGTTAATTGACTATATTGAGTATATCTGTTATATTTTTGAATGGGACGGGACTGTACACTGGTGGTTCCCAAGGGAAAACAGGGTTATTGAGCCATTGGACATTCAGAGATTATATGTTGTGTGGGCAAATGTAACCATGTGCGAAAGTAAAAAAATCCTCTTAGATGATCAAACAATAAGTTGGGTGGGTGAACACCTCTATGCTCTAACAATCCTCTTAGATGAAGCGCTACAGATGCAGCCACTGAAAGTGTATTCGACTTACCCGTATAGTACTCCTGACACAAATGTAGCCTCTACATCAGACAGAAAAGGTAATGTGTTCGCTTAATCGTGTGAAGGATCTCCTTGTGAATCTGTCTCATTCATCAATGGAAATAGAAGCCATTAGAATACGATACATGTTCACCTTCAACCGTGCAGCTGCCGGATGTGATTGTTTTGGGACTATTTGCAATGAGTATCGCATTAGTAGGTGTGTGTCCTTAAAATTGTAAGGGACATTCAGTTATATACAAACGGGACAGAGACAAAGTAATAATCCTATTTTAACGTGTCCTGCATTTTAACTTACTGAACAGATAAATTGAAATGTTCTGATTCAGAGCCCCTGCAGTTCGTGCAAATTAGAACCACAACCAATACCCCTGAGTCCTGAGCACCACACTGAGCACACGTACAGCTGGGCTCTGACTTGTTCAGCACGACTTCTTGTTGCAGTTGAGCTCAGAGCTGGAGATTATCTCCATATTCTACCACACTAACTAGTCCTAAACGTAGAACACAGTACACACTTTTTAAAAAACAATTTAAAATATTACACAAAGGCTGTAAAGCACACTCTGAATCGATCCGAATATTTGATTTCCGCGATCCGTTTAGGCAACAAAAGGCAACGTGCCGCTTCTCCAGTAAAGCATTTCTCACTTTTGTGAACTTCTGGTGCTTTTAACACACCAACCTATGTACCTCGTCAGGATGGCCGAGTGGTCTAAGGCGCCAGACTCAAGGACTCCTGTCTTCTCATTGCTTGGCTGTTCTGGGGTTTCCCAAAAACGATGAATCTTAGAGACTAACGAGCAACTTCACGATGTACGTACGAGCTACTTTTTCGTGGGTTTCCCCAAACCCCTCTTAATCGATCATTTAATGAGCAAGTATAAAGTACTTCTTTGTTAACCCCTTTTGTGAAAAGGAATATGAAGTAAACATGACATAATTTAACAAACATTTAAGCGAAAGCGTATAGATAGGCACAAAATGGGACTCTTATTGTTTCTAAGAGAAAATAAAATAAATGACTGACATGCCGTAAAAGAAAACCAAGTTTAACTGTGTGAACAGTGTATGCGTCCTGCACGACGTCTTTGATTTAAAGCAATATTTTTTGTCACGCTGCCATCGTTAGGAATCACAGTGTTTCAAGAGAAAATACTGTTGTTATTTAAAGTTGTTGGGTGTGTTGGAACTCCTTTTTAATTGGTCTTATTAACGTGACATCTGGAAAAATTAACTACTAAGCTTGGCACATGTCACTCAACAAATACAAGACCTATAATCAAATTTAAAAACAAGTAGGTCTAAGCTTTACCGTAAACAATCAAGACAGAACATAAAACGGCATTCGAACTTAAAATATTGTATCGACCGCAGGTTTCGGTACGGAATGGAGCAGGCGTGGGACTCAGGGAATGGGGTTGAACAACACATTTAATAACTCAAATCGGGAAAGGTACACACACAGGGACAGGGGTTACAGCGCTGCACCTACGCTAACATACACACACACGAAGGGAAGAGACTGTATCTTAGCCTCCGTCCCACTATATACAGTCCGGTAGTCCCCAGGTGCCGTTCTCAGCCCGCCCTGCGTGGCGCTACATTGTAATGTTACATGTTTTACGTTCATTATGGAATTTAAATACAATTTAAACCCCATCAAAAGTAATAAAAGTGGGAGTATTATTAAAACATTTGACTTATGAATATGAAATTTACCCAAGATGACTAATAAATTCATAACTGTATAAATAAATGTTATTTTTTCGAATTTACTCTTACATAGTACAACAAAATATCAAAATCCTTAATATAAACACTTAGTAATCCATATTTCCAGAGAATTCCCATGACGTGAATTGAATGTGCTCTGTCTGGCGATCTCTGTCACTAAGGTTGGTGCAAGAGGTAGCCAGGTTTAAGAAGCACTTAGTGATTAACGAGTGGGTCGGGGAGCACGCATATTACGAAGGATTTAACGTTCTACTTTAGTTACGATAGGTTTTGGGAAACACTCGTAAATCAACGATCGATCTTAAGAGCGAGTTTACGATGTTCTTAGCGCTAAGATGCTTTTGGGAAACTCACCCCTGGTCTCTGAATAGAGGCGTGGGTTCAAATCTCACTCCTGACAGTCGCTCCCTTTTCCCTCTCTTGCATTTGTCCCATCTTGTTGTGCTCTCTAACAACGACAGGAAGAGGAAAACGGAGAAACCGGTTTGTGGGCACATGATGTGCAGGGAAATGCTTCGTGAACACTAACACGTTATTAACAGAAAATCAAATGGGCTTCGATTTCTGCCTTAAGAACTGTTTGGGGTGCCTGTAATCGAGTAAAGATTCACGGCAAGGTATGCATTCAAAGGAAAAAGACCGAAATATAAATCCAGAAGAAGATTTCATAAAACATATTGTTGTCCTTGCGGTTTCTCCTGTATTTAATTAAATGTGGCATTGTGAAATCAACCTGTAGCCCTACGGAATGCAGAGTGACAACGACAGGAGCAGAGAGGATTATATCAGAGCTCGAACAGGGAGTTCGAAAATATAGGCAGATCGATTTATAGAACATTTGATTTAAACTTTCCTATCTGCTCGGCCTTAGTGAAGTATTTGTAGCTGTATTTCATCTTCTGTCTATTTCTATACTTTACAGTAGATAGTGTTTAGCCAGAGACGAGAGATACAAACGCTATACCCCCACAGCAGCTGCGGATTCCGATAACCTTAACTAAAGCAGAAAGATCAGTTTCTGCTCGAGACAGACGTTTTCTGAACTGTAAATCTCCAACACGGACTGGAAACGCTTTGTGTCCGGACTCAGTGGTTATATAAGAAAAGACTCAGAGAGCTGCAGGCGCGGCTCATTGCTCTGCGCTCCCCGTGAGGAATGCGCGCGTCCTCCCTCCCCAGTGGGCAAAAGACGTATAATATACGTCTATTAAACGCATACCTTAGACGTCTAAATGTGGTCTACAATTCGTCTAGAATGAAATTCTAATATACGTCTAAAGTTATACGTCAATTATACGTCTATGTTTAGACGTTCATTATACATACATGGTTGGAGTTCTATTATACGGATACATTTAGAGGACTATTATACATATATGGTTGGAGTTCCGGATAACTTTAGAGGTCTATTATACGGAAAACTTTAGAGGACTATTATACGTATATGGTTAGAGGTCTATTATACGTATATGGTTAGAGGTCTATTATACGTATATGGTTAGAGGTCTATTATACGGATAACTTTAGACGTCTATTATACGTATATGGTTAGAGGTCTATTATACGGATAACATTTGAGGTCTATTATACGTATATGGGTAGAGGTCTATTATACATAAAAGATAGGTTTTATATGTGTAGAAACAAGTATACCAAGCCAATGATTAGGTTTAGAAATTTATTCTGAAAATACACATTCACACCTGAAACATATGTATTTCAAATTATACATTGTATACAATCAATCAACAATCAACATATGGGCAATAATCATAAAAAACACAACTAGTCTTAAACTTCAGCTACAAATTCTGGCAACATGGCAATATACAGTATAGTAATGACAAACACAAAACTAATTACATTAACACACTAACTCAAAACCACATTTTGATTCAAATATACATTTTAAAATGTACAACTTCTATATTTCCAAGAAAAAAAAATATTAACACGATTTTTGTCCACTATTTGCAAACCCTGTCTAATTGTCCTAACAGAACCAAAAACCTATTATTTTCAGAGTCCAGATCTCCTGGCCCCCTGCCTTGCATATGCATTCTTCAAGTAACACATTGCGTGCTCCTTTATTTCTTTTTCTGTTGATGTAGTGTGGGACTTCAGCACCGCAGCTAGGAGAAAATTATATAATATTACTTCCCAAATAAATGATGATTAATATCTTCTTTAGTATAATCTAAAAAATGAACGGTTTACTAAGCTCAAAGCTGAAATAAATGTATAAAATTTGGCTTGCATCATAGCAGTTGAGCAATAAAGTCTGTCCTAATTAAAGAGTACCCAAAGTTTGAAAGTACAACATAGAATAAGAATAAGAGAAACGGCAAAACGATTTTGTGTCATCTTCCCCATTCACACTATTTTATGTGCCATTTTTTTGCTTATTCACGTACTATTTTAATCAAAATAATATTAAGAAAGATCTGTACGTATTCAGATAGTATTATTAATGTTCATACTTACAGGTCAAAAGAGGATTGCTGAGATATTTGCGGATATAGTTCTACGTTTGAAAAACGTGTCCAAAATGGTGACCAACGAATACTAGCAATGCATTGTGGTATATAACCGGAAAATATGCTGGGTTCGATATTTTCTCAACGTATGCGTTTATTAATGTTGTCAATATTATGGTTGAAATTTAACATTGATAATACATCGCAGCTATGTGCCCCCTGCTATGAGCTGATGTGCAATTTTAACGCATGCAGTTAGTAAGGATCGGTCACTGTTGTATGGTATATTATATAATGACATTATGGAATAGGATGGGGACAGGCCTGGCATCACGGGGGGAGGGGGGAATGTTGCCCCTTCAGTTTTGGGCAAAAAGATTTACCTAACTTAATTTGCGCCCTAAAAAAATAGTTGTACTTTGTCAATGGTCAGACAACACTAAATGACACGAACAGTCACTCAGTCTGTTTGATGGGCAGGAGGGCTATCCGTCCAGGAACTGCACATATCAGTGTCGTTATTGAGTGTCAACATTACGATCCTGTTTGCTCAGGTGGACCGATTCCTTGCAGTAGTTTATCATTATACTTAAAATTGTTATATAACTAGGACTAGTTATAGCAGTCTGTGCTTTCTGTTGGATTTACAACATTTTTTTCTTAACGATTCAGAACGTCCATGTAGCTGCAAAAATGAACGCTTATGGTACTTTTCGCTCCAGGCAATACAAACCGTGAGAGTGACGAAAAATGTGAAACTGAACTTCATCGCAAATACCAGATTGCTAGTCGTTATCTTCTATCATGAAGCACTAATCAATGGCATAGCTGCGAGATTTCATTTGGGTAGCTGCACCATACAGCTCCGTTTCAACCGAAATATCACCCCCCCTCAGAATTTCAGACGCCCCCCTACAGATTTTTCCCCGGGCACCGCGCACTGATGGGGGACGGGGTGTCCAGGAAATGGTATCAACTTTTCTCAAGAAAATAAAAATAGAAACTCTATAGGCACTCAAACATTTTACTGTTTTTTTTCAGGCAGGTGGCAAGACCCCCTCAGCAAAACCCTTGTATGCCAAGCTGTGGGCATTGATTCGTCGAATATACGTATATTTACGGCGAAATTACGTCTATACATATATATACGTCGCCTCGACGTATAATCAACGTCGAATTGCAACCGTAAAATCGACGACATGAATAAACGCATATATAACGTCGAAAACACATCTAACACAGTGCCTGAGGCTTTTTACTGTATGTATCGTGTGTGCCGCAACTAGGAGTATACGGCACTCTGCACAGTGCACGAAGTAAATTATTTTGGCAGTAATTAATTTACACGTGTATAATAAATATAGTAAATATAATAAATTAATTACTGCGAAAATAATTTACTTCGTGCACTGTGCAGAGTGCCGTATACTCCTAGTTGCGGCACACACGATACATACAGTAAAAAGCCTCAGGCACTGTGTTAGATGTGTTTTCGACGTTATATATGCGTTTATTCATGTCGTCGATTTTACGGTTGCAATTCGACGTTGATTATACGTCGAGGCGACGTATATATACGTATAGACGTAATTTCGCCGTAAATATACGTATATTCGACGAATCAATGCCCACTGGGTCCTTTATTACCTTCATACACTCCTCTCAAACCACAGCAAACTCCCGGAATATTTCGGTGAACACATACTTTATTTCCGAGATCACAGGCAGAAACAATAAACACGATGAAAACAGGAAGGTATTATGATCGTAGGGGGAAATGCACAAAAATACATTTCCTAATATCCAATAAAATCGAGTCACGTTTTGATGCTATTCTGATGTATCTGAATAGTTTTGGCACAGTTGTTACAGCAAGGAGACACATAAACTTTTTTTATTTCATTCGAGCTGTAGTTTTGATTCCATTTGGAAAAACTGCACTCACCAGAAGCTGAAATGGGTCGTGTTTACATAATGCATAATGTAATAGCAACGTTTGGAGTTTAATCTTGCTACGAGTCCTTTCCTGTTATAGGAGGCGTTTTAGGACTTTTTTAGCTCAGATAAAGCTATCAATTCATCTTACAGTTCTACTACATCAGTATTAGCAACGTTATCTTTACCTAGCACTAAATGTAGCTTTAAATAAGAGTACATTTTAAAACATATGTTAAAATAAATGGTATTCCATATATTGTTACTTTGTGGTATTTAGAATGTTTATCTGAGGATGCAAGGGAAAGTATTATACCTTGCGAAACATCCAAGACAAAGGTAAAAGAGGCTCATATTTTAATAAACTTTTCGATCAAAAGAAAACCACAATCTGTATGGTATCATCGTCAATATCCCAAGAAGTTCAGTTGAAAGATTTGAAGAAACTCTCCAAGAAGCAACTGCAGTAGCAGAGTTTTGATTTGAACCGATGTTTGCAGCTCAAAAGTCCTCGAAACAAGCAAAGACAGGGATGTTTTGAGTGTCACCATGATCCTCTTCTCAATCCAAAAGAAAGGTTTTGTATGGTACTGATCCCACTAGAAAAAGAGTCAATTTCCGCCTGCACTGTTGTCCCTCCAAACGTTTTGTAAGACCTCTGGAAGATTATTCAGTAGAATCCTGGTCCATTTCTTCTACTAAACAAGACTATGGGAGTGCGTATTTTGATGTCGAACTGGGATTTAAATAAACAGAAACACTACACTACATTGGGCTACGCGTATGACAAAACGTGTGCGTTTGGAGTCGACCTTTCGATAGCTCAGTTGCTAGAGCGTAAAACTGTTTAAAAAAGCAGTGGGCGATTGTTATGTCGCGGTTTTGAATCCGGCTCGAAGGATGGTGTTTTCTTGTTCCTTAATTAAAAAGTGAAAATAGTGAATTTGTCTTTCACTTTGACGTTCACCGAAAGCTCAGTAAACAGAGAAGCAGAGGCTCCTGTTCTGAATTCTCTTCACATCTAATTGTCTTGCTTTGGCCTTTAAAATGCGCTCTGTTGACTGTTCACTCTTCCTAACACAATTAAAGACCTGCAGAAAAAGTTCACTATCGGGAGTTTAATTCAGTGGTAGCGCGCACGTACTATATGAAGCTTCGTTTTCATTCGCCGGCGTCTCCACTCTGGATGTTCCTATCTCTACAGGAAAGATATTGCTGCTCCCAACACAATATACTGCAGCCAAATCTGATAGTGATATTGTCAGTGATTGTGGGCCATGTGTTCCTGCTGTCAGCCTACTATGTCATGTTCATCCACACCCAGAAACATTACTGCTGTAGCACTAGCAATAAATAGGCGCAGTTGATAAAGCATGAATCTCTTAATCTCAGAACTGTGGGTTCAGTCCCCACATTGTGTCCCTCTGTGTCAGTTTGATCCCCCAAATCCTCCTAGCATGACCTGATGGTGTAACAGTGATACCCAGTGCCTTATGACCTTTGCGGAATTCAGCTTTCTTTCCACTTGATTCAGATTTTGATCTGAAATCATCGACCGAACAAGAGTTTGTCTAAATTGTGGGAGATCTGCTCACAAGCATTAAACACTTCAGCATTTACTTTTCGAATACCACACTTTGTCAAAACACTGCCGCTTCCTAAGCTAATAAGAAACGGTTTTTGAGCATGCATTGTATTGTTAATGCTTATATTCAAAAAAATAAATTCACATAATGGAATTTGGATGGAAAAAAGTAGTCCAGCCCCTTTACAACATTACATACCCACTGATTAGAGTTTAAAACTACAGGAGCAAAGGTAACAATAATAGCAACAACGTGTTTGGAGTTTGGCATTTCTCATTTCTTATGCAGAAACATCGTATCGGAATGAGCTGCCTTAGATAAAAGAGGAATTGCGGCTTCAGATCATTTTTACAGAGCATTGTGTTGTTCTGTTCATGCCGACTACACGCTTTAAATTTATGTCATTTACTGCAAGCGTTGCTTTTCCAGGTTTTTCTGAAATTCCTCGCATTTGAGCCAGCACTAAAATATTTCATTCAGGTTCGCCGAATACATCGTGGAAACGGTATTTCCAACGGAATGCTGTCACACATGAAACTGTTTTGTTATTCGGCTCTGAGGTTTGAAAATGAAAATGAAACGGGGGTCACTTCATAGGCTTGAAAGAAGTCCAAGCAGCATAAAAACCTGCGAATTCTCACAAATTGCATTGTGCTGCACCTTTCCTCTGCTGTTTTTATAATTGAGGTTTCAACATTTGAATGCATACCTTACTGCTGCTAATCACATTCACGTGCTCATGAAGCTTTTTCCTGTCCATTATGTTCTTGCTAAGCAGTTTCTCCGTTTTCCTCCTGTTGTGATTGTCAGCGAGTACAAGAAGACTGAAACAGTGTAAAGACAGGTAAAAAAAGACAGGGTAAAATGCCTGACTGTCGGGAGTCGGATTTTAACCCATGCCTGTATTTGGAGAGCGGAGCACAAAGCTTAAAAGACACAAATCTATAAATTTTCTATTTTAAACCACTCGACTATCCTGAAGAAACGCATGCTGAATGCACCAGTTGAATCCGATCTTCCTTAACTTTAGGACAATTGACACGACTGGACGAACACAATTTGTGGCATTTAGCATGACATAGTCTTGCAGGCAGGCAATGTTCTGTCCCATTACTTATATTATTTTATCGTTTACTTGTTTATAAAAACACGGTCTTCTCGTTCCTAAGTCAGATTTTTAGTGCTTTCGAACGTTACTTTCAACCTAGACTGACAGCTCACCCGATCTGTTTGTGATCAGACTGTGGAGTGGGGGCTGTACCAAACGCACGTTCCTTCCTAATGCTGAGGCGATCATTCGGAAGATGGGTGTGAAGAAACACAGGCTTTGTCGACTAAAAAACAGGATATGCAAGAACACTAATCACTGGCAACAGTTACATTCTCTTACTATAGAGACTCCTACATTGCAAGTTTTTTAAAGACTCTGTAACTCAAGGAAAGTAGTGACAAATGAAACAGGCACAGGTGGGGTTTGAACCCACAAACGTTGGTTTACAAGACCAACACCTTACCACTTGGCCACCGCACCCAAATAATGTTGTTCAAATTATTCTTTTCTGAATCTGGTTTACATCTGGAGGCAGCAACAAAAAAAAAGGGATTCTTAACAAGGAGATACGCTGCAGCGGTGTGATTCCAAGAGATGCCCCCGAAAAGACTGGAGCTTTAATCCAGCTCTTTAAGCGTTCGGCCGCAATACTCTCGAAAGCGGCTCTTCAGCTCTTGTTGTCTGACCTAGTAGTGTTATGATGCGTGGAAGCGACTGCAACTTCATTTTCTGAGATGCATTCTCTCACGTGGTGAAACCTCGACTTCTTTGGCATCTCTGGATATAGTTCTTCTTTAGAGCAGGCTTTCACACCTCTGCTTATAGCGCCCTTGAAGTAATTTTATTTTTATAGAAAGACGCATTCCAAAACGATATCTCCTGCTTAAGAAATGCTTTATGCGGTGTGTTTGATTAAACGGACAGTTTTCTAATTGTAGAATGCACATCTGTGCAGCAATTGTACTGGATTTGACTGGGATTCTGAAGTACTTCTTGCAAAGGTATTTAGACTTTCATGAACCTATAATAAAAAAGCAAAAATGAAACTCCCTAGCTTCCAATCTCTGATGTTACTGTCCTGAAACTCAGACGTGATGTTCTGCAGACATGCAGTGTCCCTTTGCTCTTGTTGTTTTCAAAATGACCTCCGTTGTCGGGAGCAGTTGAAGTGGATCTGGCCTGACTGCACAGGAAAGTACGGAATGATAAAATGTTTCTACGGCTAAAAATGCCCCTTTAGACACTCGTCACGTCTCTGTGAAGAACGGGCAGGTAGAGAGGTTTTACAGATGCTCATGATGTTTCGCACGGGGTGTTACCTGTTGTAGTGTCTCCCCAGTGGGCAAAAGATGTAAAATATACGTCTATTAAATGCATACCTTAGAAGTATAAATGTGCTCCGTAATTTGTCTAGAATGAAATTCTAATATACGTATATCATTATACGTCAATTACACGTCTATGATTATTTGTCCATTATATATAAATGGTTGGAGTTTTAATATACGGATCAATTTAGCGGACTATTATACATATATGGTTGGAGTTCTATTATACAATTAACTATAGAGAACTATTATACACATATGGATAGAGATCTATTATACATCAAAGATAGGTTTTATAGGCATAGAAACAAGTAAATCAAGCCAATGATTTGGTTTAGAAATGTATCCTGAAAATATACAATCATTCACACCTGAAAAATATCTAGTTCAAATTATAGTACATTATGTACAGATGCAGCCATTCAAAATGGGTGAGGTATTTCGCGGCATACCGCGACACGCCCACCGGGGTATCACGCAGTTCACGTGTGTCACGTGACTAACTATCCGGCGTCGCCTTGTAAAACCGCCAGGGGGAGCTTAACCTCTCATGTACAGCATTTGAGCCTTTAATTTTGAACTGTGTATTACAGCATGTTAATCATCAGTCATTAAAATGTTGGTATATTTTATGAAAGCAAGATTGCTCAGTTGGACAAAAGTACACAACCTACCTTTATCAGAAATATTTATGCATCAAAGCCTTTACTGAAGATATTACTAATAGTATTATTAATGGATGACTTTGGACAAGCTGTATACTCAAAGTATAATTTCTTTAGCACATTTGTACAAGCACTTGGAATCTGTCCAAGCCATACTTTGTCAGGCATTTTGTTTTACTTCAACGGGCATAAAAACTTCCTTGCTTTTAACAGGGCGTTTCATAATTTCTAACTATGAAAATGATTTAAAATGCGACACCTATCATATCTAATTTCACCACTGAAGGGAAATCTTAGTAGCTGAGCATAAAAAAATAGGAGCATACTGTTGTCACGCCCTCTGCAGCCAGAGGGCGCTCCTTCTCTGTCCTGTCCCTAGTTTCCGGTCTGCTGTCCTTCCTGTCCTTCTCTTTCCCTTGGGCTATATATTTCCGGGTCTTGCACTCTGTCCTCGCTCAGCATTGAGGTTCGGATGTCCTGAGACCCGCCTAGCACCAGGGCGCCCCACGTCCGCTCCCTGAGGGCATAGGTTTCTATACGGCATTCCTGAACTCTTTGCACTAATGAGCCCGGGCCTTTTTCCCGTCTCGCCGCTACGCATATGGGTCTTTTTCTGCCCTCCTGCTCCCCACGGTTTGTCCCTTCGGACGTCCGTGACAACTGTAACGCGTGTGAAGGCCATAAACGATATTTATTTTGGAACATAAACATACAGTATATGGTTGGTCTCGGTACTTTAAAGAAAAAAATACACACCAGTATTCCATTTCTCCCTAAACATTGTAAGCTTCGAAGTCTTTAACTAACGTGATACCGGAGTCAACAAGCATACTTTTAGAATTACTTTTGAGCAACTAATAAGAAGCGCAAAACGGTATGCGTTTTAGTTTCGTTTTGTGCTGGGACCCGTGGATTGATTAGAGATATCAAGTACATACAAGTCATTTTTTAAATGTTGTAGTTCGTCTTGAAAAAATGTTACGAGTACATCATCTATCAACAATTACACAGGTTCTGTTTCCATATTGCGGATTTTGGTTACGTAATATTATTTTCTAGATTTCACGTTGTGAATATGATGGGATGTCTGATGGGATGTTTCTAAAAATCCATCCTCTGTAAAACGTCTTCTCTAGTTGTCCTGCATATGTATTCGCTAATGAAGCTGTGTGTTCTGAGCCTGGATCTCTACATTTCTGTATGAACCAGCTTAGAGGGCTAAAGACAGCTTGTGTTTAAATTGAGTGTAAGGCAAATTATGCTTCTAAAGTCATGGTCAGCATTTATTTTTGTACTGTGCTGTAAACTTGTTCTGTGCCAAGTCACATTATTTTATAGCGTTTTTATAGTGTTATCAAATACGGTGTTACTGTAGTTTCCTGACTCTCATGTCACATGGTCTGTGATTGAAACCTGTAAAACCGGTTTAATTCGTCACAGCCAGCACTCTTCAGGTGTGAGGGTCTTCTGCTCAGAATGAAACGCTAAAATGTTTGTGTATATTCTAATGGTAGTGGGGGCAGGGTGTGTGGGAACAGGTTTGGTTGAAATTGCATTGGAGATCTATGTTCTTCACACCTGAAACATTTTCTCTGAAAGCATTTTCTTCGCAGTTTAACCGATCTTGTTACAGCATGTTAAAGTTTACTATTATTTACCATATTAATTTTAAGTGCTTAATGTAAAATCTTGTAAAAATATATTTTCATTGTTCAAATATACATTAAGTCTGACTATCATATAATAAGTTAAATACAAAACTAAAGAAAAAATAGGGTTAAATATAATTCAAAATATTTTGCTAACAATGTTAACTGTTTATGAATAATAAAATGTATTAACTAAGGAGTAGGATGGCACAGTTGTTAGTATGTTTTTTGTTTTGTTTCTTTTTCATAAATACAACAGTAGTACCTGATGTCTCATTGGCTTTCAAAATTAAATTATGCATGCAAACCTGTGAATTAGAAAGATAACTAAGATATCCATCCATTATATTCCATAATATCCATGAAATATATGGCGCTGAAATATGTGTGACGCAGTGGTGGCCTGACACGGTGAGGTGCCCTGGCAGCTGTATGATGCAGTGGTGGCCTGGCACGGTGAGGTGCGCTTGCAGCTATGTGACGCAGTGGTGGCCTGGCACGGTGAGGTGCGCTGGCAGCTGTGTGATGCAGTGGTGGTCGGGTATGTAGAGGTGCACTGGCAGCTGTGTGGTGTGACACTGTGGTGGCCTGGCACGGTGAGGTGCGCTGGCAGCTGTGTGATGCAGTGGTGGCCTGGCACGGTGAGGTGCGCTGGCAGCTGTGTGGTGTGACGCAGTGGTGGAAATGTTCACCATGTTTCACCATGCTGAAAATGTTTGTACCAGACTTTTTTGAGGCGTGTTTAATTGTGTCTGAAGTCTGATGTTGTAAATTTTATTGTTAAAAAGATCCATGAAAATGTCACTACTGAAGTTAGCTGGTACTGTTGGTATTGTAAGTGGCAAGTAGAGCTCATATTTTAGATTTTGTGTAGTTGCTAGCGTTGAACTGTGTGTTGGATGCAAATGAATATATTCATTATATGCCAGCGCAACTCACGGTGCCAGGCCACCACTGCATCACCCACCTGCCAGCGCACCTCACCGTGCCCGGCCACCACTGCATCACACAGTTGCCAGCGCACTTCACCGTGCCAGGCCACAACTGCGCCACACCACACAGCTGTCAGCGCACCTCACCGTGCCAGGCCACCACTGCGTCACATAGCTGCAAGCGCACCTCACCGTGCCAGGCCACCACTGCATCATACAGCTGCCAGGGCACCTCACCGTGTCAGGCCACCACTGCGTAACACCACATAGCTGCCAGCGCACCTCACCATGCCAGGCCATCACTGAGTCACAGATTAAATAAAACCTCACTCGCACCAAACAAATTTATATTTCTAAATATCACAACATGATCGAATTTAAGTCATTTTAATAACAATGAATAGTCACCTAGGCGTTACAATATAAACATTTATATTGATTTAAATTACGTTTTGATTTAAATCGCAAATGCGGGTTTAAATATATGTGTTTTTTGATTCACAATCAGACAAATGCAACATAAATTGATATCTTTGTCTTCTAAGTATCTTAATACATTTTCAGCATAGCTTTCTCCCCGTTTAGATTTATTTTGGGATCAAACGTGTAAAGATTAGATTGTAATCGTTTTTATTTTTTAAATACATTTTAGAAAAGTGTAATCTATACTAAAAAGCTGTACACCACCTGCTATAAAGATACATATTGTAATACTTTCGGGTTCGGATAGGACAGACACAAGAACTCAGACTTGCGGAGTTAAAGCAAGTTAAAGCCTTGATTTTATATATCACCTTTAAAAGTGGCATCTCAAAGCAAAGTAAATACCCAACACTGATTGTACCCATCTGTCATGCTAATAAAGCAGCTTGAATTGAATTGAGAGAGGGGGGGGGTATATTTGCTTTGTGTATAAAGTACATTGTGAATGTTTTCACAGCCTTCACTTTGTCGTTTTTATGCCATTTTTTGACCACGCACGAATATTCCTATGTCCGTATCTTCGCAAGGGAATCAGTGTGAATTTTAATACTAATTAAATGACCGCGGGCACTTTCCACCCCCTCTACATTCTCAGAGTAGAACAGACTAACCTTCTAATGAAAGACGGTCCACCCCCCACGGACAGGAAAAGTGCCCACAGGCACTTAAACTTAATATGGTCAGTAACAGTAAACAGTAACATGGTCAGAAGGAGCACGTACAAACGTTTCCGAAATAACCACATGTAAGACTCTGATGCTTAAAATGTTTAGGGAGAAAGTGGAATACTGGTGTGTATTTTTTCTTTAAACTACCAATACCAGCCATATACAGTCTGTAACGTAGGGATTTCTATATGTCTTTATTTAGTGGTTACATTAGTGACAAAGGCTAAACTTTTAGCTTCAGTAACGTGTACATATCTCCCCTTTTTATAAAACGACTTGGTTGAAAACTGTTCCAGAGCCACTGTTGTTTCATCAGTGAAAAGTACATCATGAAATGCCTCTCCCTGTTCAATCCACTGGAAAAAAGAAAAGGAGCATAAAGCTTCTGATGGTCATAAACGATATTCATTTAGGAGCAGCATCAGAGGTATGTTTTTAACTGCACTGCATTGGAGAGAATACCATAGTGTGTTTTTTTTTTTTTACTCCCTGGCGGAAACTGGCTTCCAGAAGAATCAGTATGGCTCAGAGATTAAATAAAACTTCACAGACATTAACGAAGAGCATAACGCGTGTACTGTATACACTGCAAGTACAACCCCCCTCTCTGCAGGAGTGCTGGCTGTGACGAATTGAACCGGTTTCACGGGTATTTTCAAAGTAGGAGGCGAGATTTCCAGCGAAAGACACCCCCCCCCCTTCAAAAACCCAGTAAGTACAGTACTTACTAGTTAAAGGCTAGGCTCCCAACTACGGCGAAAGGAACCCTTCTTTCATTAGAAGACAATGAACATATTTTAGCCCTGAATGAATTAATAGCAAACATGGTTTACATAAAAGACATTTTTCCAAGAAAGTTTAGCCTTTGTCACTAATGAAACCACTAAATAAAGACATAAATATACAAATCTTAACATTTTTAAAATACATGACTTTGCTAAAATTTATTTGAAAATAAAAACAATTACAACCGCCAGGAGAGAGAGAGAACAGGGGAGGGATGTTGGTTTTGCATAAGGGGCGGGGCTATGGAAATTATGTCTGTTTGGGAATGTGTAGTTACATGTTCTGGCTGTTTGTGAATTATCGTTGTTGAGTATGGAGTGTTGAGGTATTGATTTTGTGTAATGCTTTATGTTGAAAATTGAGGTGGATTTTGTTTATGATAAACAGGATAAACTGGGATGGGAGGAAGGTTTGGTTTTGCATAAGGGGCGGGAGTATGATAATTGGAGGACTTGCGAGTGTAAAATGGTTTGATTATTTGATTTTGTATTGTGGTCGTTATCTATGTTTTTGGTTGGTATTATGTTTATATGGTTGTTTTTGTTGGTTGGTTGTTATTATGGTTATTAATAATACGATCTATAGTTGAAATCTGAGCCTAAATAAAAAGAAAAAGCAAGTGATTAGGTTTATGAGCAATCTAATTACTTATTCGTTTAAAAAGCTATATAAAATAAAGTTTATTATTAATTTGCTGGACAGAGCAGTGAACATTATTATGCATAAGACAAAGATAACGATCCTGATCAGTTTAGAAATCTGTGTACGCTGTAAGGTTTTTACTTCTTAAACTTTTAAAATACACGTTTTGAATAGAAAGAAATCCTCTTCCTGGTATAGCAAACCAGCACGTCTTTTTTCTCCAATCAGAGGGGTGTCAGATGGTGTCAGCCAATCACCATTCTGCATTGGGTAGCAACGGGTGACTGTTCTCAGGCGGAAGATGTAAACAGCTTAATGTTCGTGTTAAATATTTTTTTTTAATTAAAATTCATTCTATACAGCAATCGCATATTTGGGTACCGTTTCATAAAACTTTCATGCTTAAAATGTTTAGGGAGAAATGGAAGACTGGTGTGTATTTTTTCTTTAAACTACCAAGACCAGCCATACACAGTACAGTTTACATACATACAGTAATGTTTTAAATTAATATCGTTTATGACCTTCAGATGCGTTATGCTCCTCTTCTTTTTATGCTCAGCTACTAAAATTTCCCTTTAGTGGTAAAATCCATATAAATATTCAAAACTAAGCGGATTAAAATGTGCACAGTAAAGACATTAAATGATTAAATCTTTGCACTACCAACCAATGCACCACGAGTGCCCCTGTCGGTCATTTTGGCCAGCCAATCACTTGCCCTGCGGTACCCTCCGGTGCCCCGCGGTGGCTTGTGGGTAGGTTACCGTACCGCGGGTTTTTACCGCGCATTTTGAATGGCTGCATCTGTATTTGTATTAAGTAGAAGCTACTGCGCACTTCTGGGAGTATAACGGGTTCGATATAAAGTGGCAAAAATATAAAAGGGGAAAATACCCCAGACTGGGTGTAAAGGCCTCATTGTGACTGTTGTTTTATTGTTGAATACGGCATACTGTGCACGAAATGTTGCAGAAACACAATCTGATAGTTAAATAATTATTTTAATAATTTGATAAGTATGAGGCCAATCCAAAAAGCCTCAGATGCACAGTCTGACAGCAACCAAACCAGAATGGATTCTGCTGGGAGCTCATTCTTGCTCCCTGTGCTGAAAACAGAATTAGCTCTTACCCGAGCACCATCTACAGCTGCTGGATGGTACTCTACGTCCTGCTGCTCCAGCAATTATTTTGATGAAAGACAGATCACTTGTGCGCTTTTAACCTTCTCGCAGCTACAGGCGAGACCGAAGCTGGCGATATAAAGGCACGCGCTGGTACACCTTCTCTAACTTTCACAATCGCGATAAACATTTTTTTAAGACCTTTGAAAAACTAAATATAGATATAGATAAAACTAGATAAAAAAGATGAGCTTTATCGGTTTTTACATTAATCGTTTTTGAATCAAATGTGATCTTTTTAAATGACAGGTGTTTAAACAGAGGATGTCCTAATGTCTGGGACAACGCATTGTGATTTTGTATAAACGCAAATGGTTTCTCATTTAAAAGCCAACAATATTCTTTTTCTCCCTGGCGCTAATAAGCTACCACACATGCGAGCTGTTGTGTGAAAGAAAATTCATATGTCCATAGGAAGGCAGAATAAAATCCAGAACTGTGTTGGTGATATCAATAAACAGGGCTCATGTTCACAACAAAACTTTACTGTATAAAAAGTTAAAATTCGTAAATATATTTTTTTTATTATGCAAAGTGTCTGTTAAACCATTCATGAAGGATTTTTAGACAAAAAAACACACCATTATATGAGAAAATATATTTACTATATCTGCATTTAACTCACTTTTTAACAATTTCAATTTCAAGGCCGATATAAATTGTTGCCCTGCTTTTTTGTCATAAATACACAAGCTTGTTATGTCTTGTGTCAGAAATAAACTGCATGAAATTTGCTAAAGCAACAAAAAGTAAGCGCCACAAAGAAGACAGACATTTGCGTTAATAGTGCAATGTTATCTCGAGCCTTTAAAATTACTTTAAATGCAATTTGTTTTTCTCTGTGGCTCTAAGGCTTTGTCATTTACTGTAGTTATTCAGGAGAACATTATGTTAATCGTATAGATGAAACGTTTAATATATTCAGGTGGGTAGCTAAGTCAGCATGCGTATCTGCAAAGGAACAAGTAATATTGTAGGTTTATTCCATGCTGAAAAGAGAAGAGAGAAAACAAACCTGAAGAAGGTTTCACAGCTGAAACGTTGTGTTTTCTCTCTTCTCTTTTCAGCATGGAATTAACCTATTACTTGTTCCTTTAATATATTGTTCGGTTTGACTCAAAATGCTTTACTACTACAAGAGAGAATTATAGTATGGAGGATGAGACGAATTTATGATTTCTTGGAAGAAAATGTTTTTTCTTTGCATTCTAAATGAATCGAAACTTTAGCGCGACACACAAACCCTTTGTCATTTTTAAAGATATAATATTTTTAAACAGACAGTATAGAAAACGTCTTTTTTTACTAAGCAATTTTGGCCGGGGGCGATGCATTACTAGTAGTGGCGCTGAGGTCACTATGGTGCAGTTGAGCACCGTAAGATTAGGGCCAGTGACGTACAGTAATGTATAACGCATCTGACTGTCTGAAGATCAGCTCCTGCTCTGAGCTCAATAGCAATGCAAAACTGTGCGAAACAAAGCTGGCGAGCAGCTGATCTTGTGCTCAGTAGTCAGTACGGTGCTGAGGGTTCAGTTCTGGCGTTGTTCTAATTAGCACGAAGTGCAACGGCTCTGAATCTGACCATTTCTATGGAAGCCGTTTCCGCCAGGGAGTAAAAATAAAAACACGCTATGGTATCTCAGAATTCCGACTTAGTAACTGAGAATTGCGACTTAAAAACTCAGAATTCCAACTTTATATCTCGTAATTGCGACTTTATAGCTCACATTTGGGACTTCGAAATAACCCATATTTCATTGTCTGTCCTTTTGTTATTGTAACAGATTCGGGTTCCAGGGCTTGTGCCCTCGCCGCTCCCACCCTAGTTCGTGCCTCACTGCATTGGGTCGAACCCAGGCCTTGCAAGCTGAGCTAAAGAAGAGTTTCTTTTTTAAGTAAAAAAGGACATACAATGGAAATATTTAAAAAGTATAAGTTTCAGCTTTTATAATTGTGAATTATTCTGGATGTGAAGTGTCTATTTCTGTATCTTATTTCATATTCTGTCTTCGTTTTTGTATTTCTGGTGTTTAAATAAAAAAAGAATTTAAAAGCCCACCATCCACTATTCCATCCGTGTACTATGGAAGCCTCACTACCGGAAATGGGATTCCATAAAAATTAGTGTAACATTATCATTTCACACCGGTTCTACAGGAATCTACAGCAGAGCCCTGAGTTGACTCCCAGAGTCCCACTGAGCCCATAGAATTCCACATCACCCATCACTCCTACACACAGTCTGCTGAGAGCGCCTGTCCATAAACTACTGGATTGAGTATGGGATCAAATAATTCCCCATTTTCTTAATTCTACATCAAAGGACTGTTAAAGGTCTATTTGAAGGCATCGATTCGTATTCTTAAACCAGATGAACGCCTGGAATAAGTTAATATGACTTATAAATAGTCATGCTACAATACTCCAGTTGAAGGCACGCTTCTAGCTTTGTGGTACTCTGGTGCGTCACAAATTTATGTTTGAATTTCTGTGGATGAACTACTATAGGTGTACCCTCGCTCACTTTCTTTAGCAACAGTCGTTGCTCTTCATCTGAGTGATGTATTTGCCTGTTTTTCAGTTCACTTCCCTGCAAGGAATATTTACCTCAGAGCTCTCTTTCACAGACTGCAGGCGCTATGTTTGTTAACAGGTATTATAGTGATGACATCTTTCTGTATGATCAGGACAGGAGCTGCAAGTCCACTGTGTTGTGGCTGCAGTACAATTTTAGCTTATTATTATAATACTTTTTAACAGCGACAGATTCTTAAGATCACGAGGTGTTTACGATATTATTTCAGTATTAAGCTGTTACTACATTCGGAACTGTCCCATAGGATTCAGTGTTCCATTAGTTTGGCACTAAACTGCTTAGTCTATTGCAGGAATTGTACTTAGTCCTGTCCTGTAGTGTCCTCTAGAGAGCAGCAGCTGTTTCCTTGGGCTCATTGCAATTGGGAACATTGTGATTACTGAGCAGGGGACTAAAGTCAGCAGACGAGCGAGTTGCAAATCGGTATTAATCTGGCGTACAGAGCTGCATGCTAATCTCTGGATCATCTCCAGTTAATGTGATGCTGTTCTTACCTTGCAATTGACCCAATCTGACTACTGGCACCAACAACCCTGTTATTACAAATAAACTTCTTGTGTACCTACCGTGATACATAAGTTTGGTGGAGAGGTTTGGCAGCCCATATTCAGTCGAAGGTGTGTGTGCAGATCACTGTGATATACAGGCATCAACAAACTGACATACAATATTAAATGTTTAACTGATAAAACCCAAATTAACCAAACCTGTATAAATTAGTGGTGGAAAGGAGTCTTTTTATATAGCAAAAGGTCTCTGAGCCTTTGGTAAGAACGATGGGTATATAACCCATTGTTCTCAATATTAGAAATGAATCCTTGAGCACTGCTGTTGTACCAACGGTCCTCAAAAGTGCTGCCATTACCCCCGTCCCATAAAAGCCTAACATTACCCTTTCTTGCATAAACTGTAGAACATGCCTTCACATTTCAGTTGCAGTTTAATCTATTATCACCCTACTCCCCACTTCATAACCTTCAATCTTATAATTCTGGTCTCCTAACTGTCCCCCAAGTCTGTCTACACTGTATGGGTGACAGGGCCTTCTCCTGTTATGCCCCCAAGCTCTGGAACTCTCTGTCCAAGGCTACCAGGGTCACCTTCCCTAAAATCATTCAAAAAGAGCCTTTACTGAACTGGTTCTATTCTTTACCCCTCTGCTTCTACTTTTCTTAGTACTGCCATCCATGGTTTCCTCTGTCTATTGGAATTTTTTTATCCTCTGTATTCTTATTGTAATTCTGTCAAGTGCTTGGAGAAGCCACCTTCGGAAGCACTATATAAAATAGTTTATTCTAAATCCTTGAAACTTTAATAGGGCACTGCAGTAGGGCTAAAAATTGACAGTGTTAGTGGGACAGCAGGATTTGTGCAAATTATAGGTAGTCACAAAGGAAGACTAGGATTCACTTGTTATTCATGACTGGGACACTGAAACAGTGGAGAGGCTTTGTGTAGTAAGCGTTCAGTCTCAATCTACACAGTCTGTGCTGCTGGTAGAGGTGGTTGTGAACACCTGTCTTCCGGATCAAGTGCTGGGACCTCCAGTCTCAATCCTAATACTTCTCATGACTGTCCACTACCACTGCTGTGAAACCAACACCCCTAAGATGAGACCTCTGTGATTCTAACTGTACCATTATTCACTGATGTTTGCACACCAGTATTGTTCCTCTGCTAAGGAAGGGAAGGCCTACTTTACACAAGCCCCTGTTGACAATTCCTTCCTTGTGTTTCTTTTAGTCAGTTTGTGCAGCCTAGAATAGGACACCTGATCTCACTCTTACTGGGCACTACAGTAGCAACTCACACTCCATAAGCACTACCCCTCTTGGAAATGGGAGGATTTCCAGTATATTGAACACCTCTGTCTCTCCCACAGTAAAAAAAAAAAAAGTCACACTGCCCTGCCCAAGGAATAGTGCGGCCGTCTTCCCCCAGTACAATGCTTTATTACTCCAGACATTTTCAGTCCTCATTGGCAGCAATACGGGAAGCATTCTTGAAAGGGGAACCCCCACAAATACTTTCATTGATTAATGGGTCTCACTTCCCTTGAATTCCTCCACCCCATTCAAACCTATAAACCATAAAGAAACAAGGGCAGGCAGAAGGGTCTTTCACAGCTTTATTGAGATGTTGCCATTACAAGGCAAGTGGAGGCAGGAGAGTCAGAAGGGCCAGGCTGGAGCCTTCATTCAGGCACCTGGGGAGGAAGAAGGAGAACAATCCAGCTGAACTGCAGGACACCCACCCCTACAGGAGCTCCTCCTGCCAGACCCTACCTGTCCACTGGCCAACATCTCCAAAGTCCTCTGCTCCCTCCACATCCTCACTGGAGCTCTGAGGGTCCCCCTCCTCATCCTCAGTCCAGTCAGCTCCCACATCCAGAGGAGCTTCTACTGGTGCCACAGCCACCTGACTGCTGGTCACCAGGCTCCTGGTACCTGTGGAGAAGTAACACCCGGGAGTGAGGGATCTGCTATACCCAGAGACCCACAGTCTGCTCATCTAAACAGTCCCTTTGTCCAGCACGGGATCATTCCTCAGTTGTCCAAGCATGGTTGTCTCTTGGGCAGAGATGCATCCACAAGGGATAGAGAACCAGACCCACCTTCATTCCGGCTGCCAGCACACCTGGACTCACAGCAGGCACAGACCTCATGGTCACCATACAGCTCCTCCCACCTGGAGGAGAGGAGGACAGGTGAGGCCTCCACCTGGCATGTCCCAGAGCACCCTCAGCAGGCTCCTTGCAGAAGTACCTCTTTGCCTTCTTGTTGTAGGTGCAGGACTTGGTCCCTGGTGTTGCTTTAGCAGGAGCCACAGCCATGACACAGTGCATGTACAGCTCAGTCACTTCATGCTGCAAGAGGGAAGGTCACAGCATTAAGGGATCAAGGCCAATAGAGGGACAGAGAAGGACCTTCTGCCATCTGTGAAGGCAAGCTGGCAGCTCTAGGCACTACAGCTGCCACAGTCTGGTTCACATCTAGATCATGGATGGAAAAGCAGACCATGGATCAGTAGAGCAAGAAGGCTGAGCAGCACCTTCCTGGACAGCTTCTTCTGGAAGAGGAAGGCATCAATTGTGAAGCGGAGCACATCCTTCTGCTTGGAGGGGACAAACCTGGACAGGCAGCCATCTACCTTGCTGTCCACCATGCACCTGGGGACAAGGACAAGGATGAACCCCTGCAGGCTCTCGGGGCTCCTGCCCACCTCTCCTCCCAGAAGGGGCCGTACCCCAAGTTGTCGATCACAGGGAAACGGGGCTGGGAGTGCTGGTCCGGTTTCTCCGTTACGTAACACGAGTGGATGTACAGCCTCTGCTCCACTGTGGCAAAGTAGGCAGTGGCCTGGAAGTACATGGGCTGACCCAGGAAGTACTTATCCTTAGGAGAGAGCCAGACCCAGTGGGCTGGAGAGAGAGGCAGCATTACACCTGCACACAGCACCCCCTGCAGGCAGGAGGAGCCACTCGCTCAAGGAGCTTACAGTTGGTGGTGAGCAGCACAAAGCTGTGCTTGTTCTTCAGGTCCTTGAAGAAGGTCCTTCTCCTGGCCCACGTGGGGACATAGCCAACCTTGTAGGAGTAGTGGAACCTGCAGGACAGAGGGGATGAGGGGCTTCTGGACACTTTCCCAGCGGCTTCTCAGCAGCAGCAGAGCCCTGCCTACCTGTTGTAGGAGCACTTGACCGGCACAGAGAAGGGAATGAAGCGATGCACAGGTGCACTGGAGGAGGGCGGGGCATAGCGGAGAGTGTTGGAGTACACCAGGCGGCCCTGGACAACCTGCAGGGTCACAGAGGAAGGGATATTCCCAGGCAAGGCAACCTCGACACTAGCTCTACAGCTCACATCGATACACTGCATGTAGATGAAGACCCGCTTACCAATCGCTCGGTTCCGCACTCGTGAAGCCCGTAGATGAAGTAGAAGTAACTGCGTGTGGTTCGGCTGACGCTGCAGTTTCCCAAGGTCACCTCCGATGGCCGACAGCTGAAGCCGAACAGGAGCCGACTGACCCTCACGTACATCCTGCTGGAGTCGCACCACACAGCCACTCCTCGGGTGCCCCTGATGGCCGGGCGAGCCTGCTGCCGCCCTCGCTGGGGAGGAAACAGGACGCTCTTGATGTAGGCGGTCAAAAATCTGCCTGCACATTTGATTATTGTCATTTCATTTAGAAAAAGTTCAATATTGATCATAACTAAAGAAAATAATGATCACGAACAAAAAAGGGATAAAGATGCCAGTCGATCTTGAATCACAGCTGGGTGACTTGGGCTTCTGTTTTGATATGGTTGTATGAGAAACAGGAGGAATCGCCAATCTCCTATAGAACATGAGTTGAATCAGGAGTGAGACATTTCGTATACTCGTGCATATGTCAACGCCTGACCTACATCGTAAAACTAAATTAAAAACTAACATTAAGTTGTCAGAGTCATTCATTTATATACAAACAAGAGAGAGACCAAGTAATAATTCTACATTAGTTCAGGTGGGTAAACCTGAACTAACAAACCTATTAATAATTCTACATTAACGTGTCCTACACTGATCAGATTAATTGAAATGATCTGATTCATAGCATGTGCAGTTCGTGCTAATTACAACAACGCCAGTTCTGAACCCTCATCACCGAACCGAGCACAAGTTCAGCTGTTCTCCAGCTGTGTTACGCATGGTTTTTCATTGCAATTGAGTTCAGAGCAGGAGCTGATCTCCAGACAGTATAGTGTTAAGTTGTCTGCAGCCTCATGCGAATTTCGACAACTTACCCAAAGTGTTTTCTATAGCTTTCGGGTGCAGTTCAATTATATAAAAGAATGTAAGTGGTATAAACACAACAAGCCAGATGGCAGTCGAACCTATAGTCTTCTGATGCAAAGGCTGACACGTTATTCATTACGCCACTGACGCTGCTATTGTAGTGCTAAAAAAACTACATTTTTTCTACATTTTTGTCTTTTTAAAAATCACTCTAAAAAAGACAAAGGGTTTGTGTGTCTCGCTAAAATTCCGCTTCATTTCGAATGCAAATAAAAACCGTTTTGTTCCAAGAAATCATAAATTTGTCACATCCTTCATACTATACTTCTCTCTTGTATTAGTAAAGCATTTTGATTTAAACTGAACAATATATGAAAGGTTTCATCTATACACTTACACATAATAAGTATACGAATAAGTACTCGGAAGAAGCCGCAGCTCAGGTATTAAAGAGATTTGAAATCGGATCGAAGGATTTAGAGTCCAGACTGCAAACCATCAGCTGACACAGATCTTTTATAGAACCGTTTTGATTTTCTCTACTTTGTCCCCGTGACGTCATTGTCCTGCTTGCAGCCGAGCCCGACACACGGTACCATCTGGTTTCTGTCGCTGGGCACTCACCCTGCGGTCTGTGTGGTTCCTAATGCCCCAGTATAATGACGGGGATACTAAACTGTAAACAGGCGCCGTCCTTCTGAGATGTAAAACCGAGGTCCTGACTCTCTGTGGTCATCCAGGTGGATGCTGCTCATTGGTGGTGGTGGAGGGGGAGTTCCCCTTACCTGTAAAGCGCATTGAGTGGAGTGTCCAGAAAAGCGCTGTATAAGTGTAAGCAATAATTATTATTATTATTAGCATTCTTATGTAAAATGCAATAAAAATTATATCAAATGTCAAATATCAAAATTAGATTCAAAATCGATTAATGTAAAACCTGATAAAGCTAATGCTTTTTTCAGGGCTATATCTGCTTTTTTTTAAAGAGAAGTCTGTCGCGATTGTGAAAGTTAGAGAAAATGTACCAGCGGGTGCCTTCATATCTCCAGCTTCAGTCCCGCCTGTAGCTTTGAAAAGGTTAAAAGCCCCCGAGTGGTCTCTCTTTAGTCGAAGGAATTGCTGGAGCAGTAGGACGCAGAGCACCATCCAGCAGCTATAGACAGTGCTCGGCGAAGAGCTGATTCTGTTTTCAGCACAGGGAGTGAGAATGAGCTCAGTCTGGTTCTCAGCAGAATTCATCCTGGTTTGGTTGCTGTGCGTCTGAGGCTCTTTGGATCACAACGTGAAAAAAAAAGAAACAATTGCTCCCATCGTGTGACTTCCACGAGAGGAAGGGAAGATATCACTTTAGAAAATCCGAACTGAATACTTGGATCCGGTGCCTCAATTTTTATCAAATTATTAAATAAATAAATAATAATAAATAAATTAATAATTATTAAAATATCATATTGTGTTTCTGCAACATTTAGTGCACAGTACGCCATTTTTATCTAAAAATAAAACAACAGTCACAACGAGAACTTTACACGCAGTCTGGGGTATATTCCCTTTTTATATTTTTGCCACTTTATATCGAAACTGTTATTCTCCCAAAAGTGCAGTAGTAGCTTGTACTTGATAAAAATGTACAATTCACCGCTGGCATAAACAGATGTGTGCTGTGCCTGTCTTTGTAAGCATTTGTTTAAAAAATAAGTTCACAATACGATAAAAACACAGAAAGCACAAACTTAATAATATGATACTTAAACGATATAAAATCAATACCAAATCATAAAGCCAATTAAGTACCTAACATTTGAAAACAGAGAACACCTTTAATCTACAAAAAATGTGACATTTGTATCTACTTTTGAATTACAAAGCAGACAGAGTAGTCCTTGAATTCAAAGATCAGATCTTGGCCAAAACAAGACAATCAGACGTGAGCTGAATTCGGAACAATAGCCTCTGCTTCGTCGTTTATTGAGCTTTTGATCAACGTCTGAGTGAAAAAGTTTCGCTGTTTTAACTCTTTGATTAAAGTACACAAAAAGCACCTTTCTTCAAGCCATCAACCTAAGGATCCACAGCTGTTTCCACTACAATCCTCCCCTCTACCAACTGAGCTATCGAAGGGATGTTAGGAGTTGCTCTCTGGCACATACTGCCGAATGTAGTGAACTGTTCCGGGTGATTTAAATCCCAGTTTGACATCAACTTTCCAACTTGTTTCCTTAGTCTTGTTTACCTTGAATATAAGCCATGAACCAGGATTCTACTGTATAAACTTCCGGGGATATTACAACATGTTTGATGGGGCATCAATCATTCCAGGCGGAAATTGACTGCTTTTTTTCCTCGAGGGATCATATTAAACATTTCATTAGGATCGGGAGGAGGATCGCCATGAGACACAAAACAAACAGTTTATTTTTGTCTTTATTAGAAAGTAGCGTTTGTACTACATTATTTATATTTTTGTGGAAATATAGAGGTTGTAAATTTTAAAATTTATATTTGAATCAAACTGTGGTTTTGAGTTAAATATTAGCGTGTTCATGTAATTAGTTTGTGTTTGTCATTACTATATATAAATTGCCATGTTACTAGAATTTGTAGTTTACTAGTTGTGTTTTTTATGATTATTCATATTATTATTTAGGTAACTGTATCCTAGAGCTAAAAAAATATATATTCCAAGTTGATAAATGTATGTAACAGTTTTTCCCGTGTTTATAAATCATAAGTATGGTAACCACGGCGACAGGCGCCACGTCAGTGTGTGCGTCTAGGTGTCTCGCGTTCGTCACAAAGAGCGATGTGACGTCATGGGTAGCAACAAATACTAATACTAGTGTATTCATACAACTTCATTCAGTACAACTGGTAGTTTTAATGCTAGTGTTCATGTGAGTATTAATGATGATAGCGCTACTGATAGTTTAGTTTTAATGTTCATATTCATGTTAATATCAATTATAATTATAGTGTTACTGTTAGAGTATTAACAGTAGTAGTAGTGTTAGTTTTAATAATAGCATTACTGTTATTATAAGTAGTGTTGTAACAGAACGAATAAGGTTCTTGATCCCGAGATGAAGTAAAACAGATGAGTTTATTGCATGCAAGGAACAATAAAGCCGAAGTCTTGTTTCCCGCAAGAAACAACAAAACCGAAGTATTGTTCAACGTACTGTTACAAACTTTTGGGTTATATAGTGTTTTCTTCTCCGTTTCTGACGTCACTCGGTCTGATGGTAAAGAGGGGGGTTCATGGTATTTGGCCAGTTTACGATATTCTGGACAAATGGTCAGTTTAACATTACACCCAGGGGGGTTCCTAGCTTGCATCTGCAATCCTTATCAGTTAACCCCCTTTCCTGCCATAAACCCCAGCTTGTGACTTAGAAGTCTAAACCCTCTACAGAAAGGATTAAATTCAAACCCCCGTCTTCACATCTTTCTTCAGTAGTTTGTGACAGTGTTAGTGATAATGATAGTGTATGTCTTAGTGATAGTGTTACTGTTGTAATATGAGTGGTATTTGTGTTAATGTTAGTTATCGTGTATCGTGTAGATACTGGACAGATAGCCAGATAGTACACGTGTAGTTATCGTGTATCTGTAGATACTGGACAGATAGCCCTCCTGCACATCAAACAGTCCGAGTGTTAGTGTCAGTTAGTGTTTACTGACCGTTGACAATGTACAACTATTTTTTAGGTTGCAAGTTAAGTAAGCGAAAGTGTTCAAAAATTTCAGAGTTTCAGAAGTGGGTATTGAGTCTCCTATAGAGATCAGAGATGAATTGAGGCATGTGGGAAGGTGTACAAAACCATTGGACTACCAGTTCTACATCAAGAGGCTGAGCACAGTGGAAGAGTTCTGTACATGCAAGCGAGTCCCTGTTGCTTGTATGATATTATATTCTCTCTGTGGTGTAGAAAATATTCACTACTAGTATTCTTGGTTACAAATAGGTCATAATATGACAGCCTACATCTGATTAATATGATCCATCTCTGGCATACTTTCTTTTTTTTAGTTTATGATGTATAATCTTGCTTATCTTTTAATGCCAAAATAAAGTGTTTTAAAAAAGCTCCATGTGGTCACTTTGTAATCTAAGGCTGAGCAAGTACTGCAGAAAAGTGCAGTTAATATGTGAAAATGTGTTCATTCCATTGAATGGTCATGTGTAAAGTGTATCTCTGATTAGTTGATTAATGAAGACCCAGTAGTAAAAATAGCTTCTAATATTATTTCTAATATAATATTATTTCCAAATAAACCAGCTTTGGAGAGTAGGTGGAAGTGATGTCAGAGTGTGTTTGCAGTGTTGTCAAGGTATAGCTTATTGATTTTTAAGATATTTTTACATTAAATTTTTACTTTGATCAAGTTTAAATATCCACAAAATTTAGCTTATAGATACCTACTGTATGTGTTAACCACTTAATTTGCAAGGTGTAAAACTACAAACATTTCTTTTAAAATATAAGGATTACAGTAGTACATTTGATCCTAAATATTTGAGTAAATAAATATTGAGTGGAAACTTACTTGAAAAATGTCTAAGCTCAGTGAGAATTTGGTTTTCAGACTTATGACAAATTAACTGATGATGGAATTCAACTTCGCTGGCACAAGCCGGAAAGATCAATGACAAAAGAAGTGCCTGGGAGACACAAATCTTTCTAGAGCAATTTAAGGTACTCTTATTCTATCTTGTACTTTCAAACTTTGGGTACTCTTTACTTAGGACAGACTTAATTGCTCAATTACTATGATGCAAGCTAAACTTAATACATTGATTAAGCTGTGAGCTTTGTAAACCTTAATGGTTCTTTTTTGAGATTATATTCAAGAAGAGATTAATCATCATTTATCTGTGCACTAATATTCTAAAATTTTCTCCTAGCTGTGGTGCTGAAGTCCCATCCAACAGCAACAGAAAAAGAAATAAAGGAGCTGTAATCATAGCCGGCCCAGGGACGCCAAATATGTAACGTTGCCATAGCCAAAATGTAAATGTAGTGGCTCTCTGAAGGCACCAGTTCTGTAGGGTTTGGGCATTTACTGAGACAATTATTAATTGTAGCAGTAAATCACAAAGTTGATTCTTTTGATGGCTTTAGAATCCAACCATGCGACATAACTCAAACAACGCACACACACAGGTACTAATACACGAGGATACATTTATTAATACATAGAATATGCATATAAAACTAACAGATCTTATCGAGAGGGTTATCAGAATACAAAAGGTATATATTCAGTCAGTTACGAAGTGTTACATATATCAAGAGGACATACGTTCAGTATATCATTCATTAAGACCGTTTCGTAAATGAACTTGGTTATAACTTCTACATTAGATACTCAAAACAAGTACAGAACTCTTAGGAATTAAATTGATATCAACTGGTTGGGATAACAATTGAATTCTCGAGCTGCAATGAATTGAAGTTGAATACTCATCCAATCTCTGGGGATTCAGATCCCCAAAAGAAACAGTTGCAGGCTGTTGCTGTCCAATCCACGCTCTCTGGCTCTGTGCCAGGCTGTGCTGTGCGGCTTGCGACGGTGCGCTGCTGATGCTCACTGACCGGCTACTTAGTGTTGGATTTAACTAGCAAAGTTTGTGCACAGGAGAAAAGATGACTGTGGGTCCCAGCAAGTCAGGAAGAGGACCGGTTCATTCCTGATGAAGAGCTAGTTCTGAATAGTGATTCAGCTGTCCACAGTTCAGACCTGTTCACGAGGCTTGCTGCTGGTGCTCACCTCGGGTGGATCCTCTGGTTACTCTCTGGCAACCTCCACTCTAGACTCTTAGAACAAAGGAAAGTTCTGGCACTCGGACACACTGGCCGTTCCGTGGTTGTCCAGGCTGAGTCTCAGGATGGTCAGGAGGCGCGCTGCGAGAATGTCCTGCCCTTGGGAGCCTTCTGCTTCTGGGCCGTCCTGCCCTGGAATTCTCCTTTGAATTCCCTTTAGAAAAGTCTCAGAAGTCTCTCCAGAATCTCACTGAATCTTCCAGGCTCTCTGTGTTGCCTGTTTTTACCTGGAGGAACTTCAGCTCTTTGATTGGCTGAAAGTTCCATGGGCATCAGAGTCCCACGTTGGTTACTCGGCCCTACCAGTCCCTGATTGGTTGATCAAGGTGAGATATGAGTCACTTACTCCTGACACTTAGGAATGCAGTCCAGATGTCCATCTGGCACTCCCTAGACAGATAGGCGCCAATGGATGACCATTGATCATGATAGCCAGGCTTAGCTAAGTGCATCCCCCTTTGGGAGCTGTCCTTATCAAAGGAAACCTTAAATCAGCCTGCATGAATAGTTTCTCTGTGGCTGCACCACAGAGATGAACAGAGAAATGGAGCCTCATTTGGGAAGGCTCAGAACACTTAATTCTTTCTTATTAATAAGCCTCGCCGCTACAGAGCACACAATGCATATGCAAGGCAGGGGGCCTAGAAGTTTGGACACTGAAGATGATAAATTGCTGGTTCTAACTGTTAGGACAATTAGACAGGGCTTTTCAAATGGTGAACAGCAAAAATCATCTTAACTTCACATTGTAATATTTTTTTCTTTGAGATATAGAACTTGTAAATTTTGAAACTTATATTTGAATCGAAGTGTGTTTTTGAGTTAAATATTAGCGTGTTCATGTAATTAGTTTGTGTTTGTCTCTCTATATATATATTGCCATGTCACTAGTATTTGTAGCTGAAGTTTACAAGTTGTGTTTTTTATGATGATTAGCCATATGTTGATTACAATATTGTATATAATGTATAATTTGAACTACATATTTCTCAGGTGTGAATGATTGTAAATTTTCAGAATAAATTTCTAAACCAAATCACTGGCTTGATTTAGTAGTTTCTACACCTGTAAAACCTATCTTTGATGCATAATAGATCTTTAACCATATATCTATAATAGTCATCTAAATTTATCCGTATAATAGAATTCCAACCATTTAAGTATAATGAACATATAATCATAGACGTATAATTGACGTATAACAATAGACGTATATTAGAATTTCATTCTAGACCAATTACAGACCACATTTATACATCTAAGGTATATGTTTAAAAGACATATATTATACATCTTTTGCCCACTGGGAAAATGGAAGAATTCTGCCAGCGCCGTAGCTGAGTTGGTTTAAGTACCTGTCTCGATAACTGGAGATCCTGGCTCCACATCCCAGCTGTGCCTTTCTTCCTGTCTTTTTGTGCAGAAAGTACCATTTTGGACAACCGCATAGGGCTTGATTTAGTTTAATGCATGAATGCATTTCCTTTCTTCAACAATTTGTTTTTCAAGAAATTCATACAGCTTGTGAAAAATGAAATTTAATTCTTGGCTATCAGAGCAGAAGGAATATTGCCGACTGGCAAGAAAATGCAAGCAATGTTTATTTTTTGACCGGAAAGGTGCGAATGGAGGCAAACCTCTCTCATCAGTCTCTGTGGCACAATCGGCGAGCGCGTTTGTCTGTTAACTGAAAGGTTGGTGGTTCAAGCCCACCCAGGGACGATCTTCTTATTATTGTCAATGTAAACACTGCCTCCGCTAAAGCCGAAACCTTAACCCTCTTTATATTTGCCGAAAATGCGAGTCTTTTGCCCGTGTCCAACAACAACACTTGAGACCGGGGAAGTCCAGTAGTGATCAACACCGCAACTCCCCAGACAACCATATTCACCCATGGGAAAGTATCTTTGAAGGGCTGGCGGGAGATATCATTTATACTCCTGTTGCGTCCTCTGCTAAAATAGTTTAGAAATACAACGCGGATTTGTTTGAGAATTTGACAAGCATTGTTACGTTAGCACTGTGAAGTTGGATGTTGATATTTTGATATATTTACCTTCATTTTAACATTAATATAAACATAAATGCTGTACAATCTACGCTGTACAGTAAAACACAGGTATATTTTGAGTCTCGTGCTGATCGTCCTGTGGATCCAAAAGAAAATGTTAAAGCTGATACATTTTCGATTGTAATTTGCATCTAGCTACAACGTCCCTGGATAAGAGATTTTATTAGGTGCGTGCAATCGGTATCTTTTACTTTATGTATGGTAGTGGAAATAGTTTTAAAAATGTTTTCTAAAGAAGATTGTATTGCCAGGACCTGCCTTTAGCGCTCAGTAGCGATGACGCTGTTGATATAGATGGAGAAGAAATGTAAGATGAATTGATGATCTAAGCTAAAATAGCCCTAACACGCCTCCTGTAACAGTGTTTGTATTAATAGCAAGTAATATATTTTTTCAAACCCGAATGTTGCTTTTGCATTAAGTGTTATGTAACCATTAGCGGTTTCGGTAGCTTCTGAAGAGCGCACTTTTCCAAACTGAAGCCTATAAGAACATTATCCAAGACACACCATGGCCCAGAATCGTGCATCGGGACAAAGATTAACATCCATTGAAAGAGTAGGCAAGTATTAAAACAAAACCATAACTTCTTGACTTCCAATCTTTTTCCTGGTTCAGGCCATGTAAAATGACATATTCAGTGGACTCATGCCGAGGTTGTGAGTTTAAGCCTCACCTGGAGCAGCCTGGTTTTCTGTCTTGACAGGTAAACAGTGTTTTGTGTTATTTGCTAAATGGAGAGAGGATTCTGTGTTAATTGTGCTCCTCCTGGGAGAGGTCAAGATGAGAAGTTCACCAGGCTGGTGGTAAATATCCTGTCCAGGAATATCGGGGCTGTAGGGGGTCAGATCTATAGATGTAGTAAACACATTAGTGGAGACGGTGTGTCTGCTCTCCGTGAGAGAGCCGGGCGGGAAGAATAATCTGTGGTCTGGGAAGAAGAGACCCTCGTTGGAAGAGCGGCGCTCCTCACAGGAGAGAATGAAAACAATCTTTTTAAGGGACGCTGATTTTTCTCTTTGGGTGAATTAAAAGCACTTGTCGCAAGTGACCTCGTGGCGCAACGGTAGCGCGTCCGACTCCAGATCGGAAGGTTGCGTGTTCAAATCATGTCGAGGTCAACTGATGTGTTTGCAGGTGCTGCTGGTGCCGAACCTGGAATTTACACCATGCAGTCGGGTTTTAGCTGTACACCACCTAGGTAATCCGAATGAAGTAACAGAACAGTACAGAACACCCAGTCAGGATCTTATGCAGCATTTCATCTTGAACACGACAAGAGAAAAGGCACACTGCACATCCGCGAAACATCACATCCGACTTTAGAGACAGTGACATCAGAGAATGAAAGTTTCAAACCGCTTTTCTGTTACAGGTTCAAGCAAACCTGAAAGTTAGGGAGCGTTTGGTCACTTTTGTATGAAAAAGTGTCTGAAGCCTGTAATTATAATTTGCCCTTCTTTTAATTGTGGTTGAAATCCACTCCCATGTACCAAGACCTTACAGTATATTAATGTTTACTTAAATGACTAACTATTGGACTATTGGACATTAGTTGGTGTTTTTTTTTTTGTAACGATTTGCTATTTCATGCAGGAAAGAAAGGAACCCAGACCCAACGTTTGCATTCAGGTGGGGTTCATTTACATAACAGACATCTATTTCTGAGGAGCCTGATTTGAATCACACAACCCCGGTAGAAGTCGAATCGACAATCTTATAAACCGAAATCAGAGGCGTTATCAATTAAACCACTAGCCCGTCACGTAAATTAATTGCACCATGATGAGTTCAGTGCCGCTACTAGTAATACCCCACCCCCATCTTAAATTTCTAAGTGAGAAACGTGTTTTCTACATTTTTTTTTAGTTTTAAAAAATCATCACTTTTAAGCAGACAAAGCCTTTATGTGTCGCTCTGAATTTCTAATTGATTTAGAATTCCAAGACAAAAGCGTTTCGTTCCACAGCGGCGTGAAATGATCACGTCTTTCACTGTACTTCTCTCTAGTAGTAAAGCAGATCTTGCTTGGTGAGCATTTGCTCCGGTAAATTAGGTCACTTTTCATGTTAACTCACTTCTTCTAAACACAACATTTCCCGGTGCATGTTTTCTCCATGAAAAAAAGACATGTGCATGTGCATGTTTTCCCTTACATGTTTTCCCTTACATGATTTCTCGTTTTGTTTCATCAAAGTGTACAGAAAGAAGAAAGAAAGGAAAAGTGTCGTTAATGAACTCTGTCCCCCTTGGGAGATGTCAAGCGCATTGGACATGAAAAGTGCCCAATAAAAGCCATTTCTCTTCATTTCTCTTACGGTCAGGGCTCCTGTTCCGTGTAAAGGAGGCAGCTTGCTCAGCCGGCAGACTCAGGGCTTCGTGAACGCAGATGGCTCAGAGCGGTGTGTCCAAGCGGCTATAAAAGAGGAGAATTCTGCCGGCACCGTAGCTGAGTCGGTTTAAGTACCTATCTCGTTAACTGGAGATCCGGGCTCCACATCCCAGCTGTGCCTTTCTTCCTGTCTTTTTGTGCAGAAACTACCATCTTGGACAACCGCATAGGGCTTGATTTAGTTTAAAGCATGAATGCATTTCCTTTCTGCAACAACTTGTTTTTCAAGAAATTCAGACAGCTTGTGAAAAATGAAATGTAATTCTTGGCTATCAGAGCAGTACGAATATTGCCGACTGGCAAAAAAATGCAAGCAATGTTTATTTTTTGACCGGAAAGGTGCGAATGGAGAAAAGCCTCTCTCATCAGTCTCTGTGACGCAATCGGCGAGCGCGTTCGGCTGTTAACTGAAAGGTTGGTGGTTCAAACCCACCCAGGGACGATCTTCTTCTTATTGTCAATGTAAACACTGTCTCCGCTGAAGCCGAAACCTTAACCCTCTTTATATTTGCAGAAAATGCGAGTCTTTTGCCCGTGTCCAACAACAACACTTGAGACCGGGGAAGTCCAATAGTGATCAACACCGCAACTCCCCAGAAATCCATATTCACCCTTGGAAAAGTATCTTTGAATGGCTGGCGGGAGATATCATTTATACTCCTGTTGCGTCCTCTGCTAAAAGAGTTTAGAAATACAACGCAGATTTGTTTGAGAATTTGACAAGCACTGTTACAGTACGTTAGCACTGTGAAGTTGGATGTTGATATTTTGATATATTTACCTTAATTTTAACATAAATGTAAACATACATGCTGTACAATCTATGCTGTACAATCAAACACAGGTATATTTTGAGTCTCATGCTGATCGTCCTGTGGATCCAAAAGAAAATGTTAAAGCTGATACATTTTCGATTGGAATTTGCATCTAGCTACAACGTCCCTGGATAAGAGATTTTATTAGGTGCGTGCAATCGGTATCTTTTACTTTATGTATGGTAGTGGAAATAGTTTTAAAAATGTTTTCTAGAAGATTGTATTGCCAGGTCCTGCCTTTAGCGCTTTAGCGCTCAGTAGCGATGACGCTGTTGATATAGATGGAGAAGAAATGTAAGATGAATTGATGATCTAAGCTAAAATAGCCCTAACATGCCTCCTGTAACAGTGTTTGTATTCATAGCAAGTAATATATTTTTTCAAACCCGAACGTTGCTTTTGCATTAAGTGTTATGTAACCATTAGCGGTTTCGGTAGCTTCTGAAGACCGCACTTTTCCAAACTGAAGCCTATAAGAACATTATTCAAGACACACCATGGCCCAGAATCGTGCATCGGGACAAAGATTAACATCCATTGAAAGTACTCCCAAATAAAAGATTTGACCGAAAAATTAAAAGAGTAGGCAAGTATTAAAACAAAACCATAACTTCTTGACTTCCAATCTCTTTCCTGGTTCAGGCCATGTAAAATGACATATTCAGTGGACTCATGCCGAGGTTGTGAGTTTAAGCCTCACCTGGAGCAGCCTGGTTTTCTGTCTTGACAGGTAAACAGTGTTTTGTGTTATTTGCTAAATGGAGAGAGGATTCTGTGTTAATTGTGCTCCTCCTGGGAGAGGTCAAGATGAGAAGTTCACCAGGCTGGTGGTTAACCTGTCCAGGAATATCGGGGCTGTAGGGGGTCAGATCTATAGATGTAGTAAACACATTAGTGGAGACGGTGTGTCTGCTCTCCGTGAGAGAGCCGGGCGGGAAGAATAATCTGTGGTCTGGGAAGAAGAGACCCTCGTTGGAAGAGCGGCGCTCCTCACAGGAGAGAATGAAAACAATCTTTTTCAGGGACGCTGATTTTTCTCTTTGGGTGAATTAAAAGCACTTGTCGCAAGTGACCTCGTGGCGCAACGGTAGCGCGTCTGACTCCAGATCAGAAGGTTGCGTGTTCAAATCACGTCGAGGTCAGCTGATGTGTTTACAGGTGCTGCTGGTGCCGAACCCGGAATTTACACCATGCAGTCGGGTTTTAGCTGTACACCACCTAGGTAATCCGAATGAAGTTACAGAACAGTATAGAGCACCCAGTCAGGATCTTATGCAGCATTTCATCTTGAACACAACAAGAGAAAAGGCACACTGCACATCCGCGAAACATCACATCCGACTTTAGAGACAGTGACATCAGAGAATGGAAGTTTCAAACCGCTTTTCTGTTACAGGTTCAAGCAAACCTGAAAGTTAGGGAGTGTTTGGTCACTTTTGTATGAAAAAGTGTCTGAAGCCTGTAATTATAATTTGCCCTTCTTTTAATTGTGGTTGAAATCCACTCCCATGTACCAAGACCTTACAGTATATTCATGTTTACTTAAATGACTAACTATTGGACTATTGGACATTAGTTGGTGTTTTTTTTTTTGTAACGATTTGCTATTTCATGCAGGAAAGAAAGGAACCCAGACCCAACGTTTGCTTTCAGGTGGGCTTCATTTACATAACAGACATCTATTTCTGAGGAGCCTGATTTGAATCACACAACCCCGGTAGAAGTCGAATCGACAATCTTATAAACCGAAATCAGACGCGTTATCCATTAAACCACTAGCCCGTCACGTAAATTAATTGCACCATGGTGAGTTCAGTGCCGCTACTAGTAATACCCCACCCCCATCTTAAATTTCTAAGTGAGAAACGTGTTTTCTACATTTTTTTTTAGTTTTAAAAAATCATCACTTTTAAGCAGACAAAGCCTTTATGTGTCGCTCTGAATTTCTAATTGATTTAGAATTCCAAGACAAAAGCGTTTCGTTCCACAGCGGCGTGAAATGATCACGTCTTTCACTGTACTTCTCTCTAGTAGTAAAGCAGATCTTGCTTGGTGAGCATTTGCTCCGGTAAATTAGGTCACTTTTCATGTTAACTCACTTCTTCTAAACACAACATTTCCCGGTGCATGTTTTCTCCATGAAAAAAAGACATGTGCATGTGCATGTTTTCCCTTACATGTTTTCCCTTACATGATTTCTCGTTTTGTTTCATCAAAGTGTACAGAAAGAAGAAAGAAAGGAAAAGTGTCGTTAATGAACTCTGTCCCCCTTGGGAGATGTCAAGCGCATTGGACATGAAAAGTGCCCAATAAAAGCCATTTCTCTTCATTTCTCTTACGGTCAGGGCTCCTGTTCCGTGTAAAGGAGGCAGCTTGCTCAGCCGGCAGACTCAGGGCTTCGTGAACGCAGATGGCTCAGAGCGGTGTGTCCAAGCGGCTATAAAAGAGGAGAATTCTGCCGGCACCGTAGCTGAGTCGGTTTAAGTACCTGTCTCGTTAACTGGAGATCCGGGCTCCACATCCCAGCTGTGCCTTTCTTCCTGTCTTTTTGTGCAGAAACTACCATCTTGGACAACCGCATAGGGCTTGATTTAGTTTAAAGCATGAATGCATTTCCTTTCTGCAACAACTTGTTTTTCAAGAAATTCATACAGCTTGTGAAAAATGAAATGTAATTCTTGGCTATCAGAGCAGTAGGAATATTGCCGACTGGCAAGAAAATGCAAGCAATGATTATTTTTTGACCAGAAAGGTGCGAATGGAGAAAAGCCTCTCTCATCAGTCTCTGTGGCGCAATCGGCGAGCGCGTTCGGCTGTTAACTGACAGGTTGGTGGTTCAAACCCACCCAGGGACGATCTTCTTATTATTGTCAATGTAAACACTGTCTCCGCTGAAGCCGAAACCTTAACCCTCTTTATATTTGCAGAAAATGCGAGTCTTTTGCCCGTGTCCAACAACAACACTTGAGACCGGGGAAGTCCAATAGTGATCAACACCGCAACTCCCCAGAAATCCATATTCACCCTTGGAAAAGTATCTTTGAATGGCTGGCGGGAGATATCATTTATACTCCTGTTGCGTCCTCTGCTAAAAGAGTTTAGAAATACAACGCAGATTTGTTTGAGAATTTGACAAGCACTGTTACAGTACGTTAGCACTGTGAAGTTGGATGTTGATATTTTGATATATTTACCTTAATTTTAACATAAATGTAAACATACATGCTGTACAATCTATGCTGTACAATCAAACACAGGTATATTTTGAGTCTCATGCTGATCGTCCTGTGGATCCGAAAGAAAATGTTAAAGCTGATACATTTTCGATTGGAATTTGCATCTAGCTACAACGTCCCTGGATAAGAGATTTTATTAGGTGCGTGCAATCGGTATCTTTTACTTTATGTATGGTAGTGGAAATAGTTTTAAAAATGTTTTCTAAAGAAGATTGTATTGCCAGGACCTGCCTTTAGCGCTCAGTAGCGATGACGCTGTTGATATAGATGGAGAAGAAATGTAAGATGAATTGATGATCTAAGCTAAAATAGCCCTAACACGCCTCCTGTAACAGTGTTTGTATTCATAGCAAGTAATATATTTTTTCAAACCCGAACGTTGCTTTTGCATTAAGTGTTATGTAACCATTAGCGGTTTCGGTAGCTTCTGAAGACCGCACTTTTCCAAACTGAAGCCTATAAGAACATTATTCAAGACACACCATGGCCCAGAATCGTGCATCGGGACAAAGATTAACATCCATTGAAAGTACTCCCAAATAAAAGATTTGACCGAAAAATTAAAAGAGTAGGCAAGTATTAAAACAAAACCATAACTTCTTGACTTCCAATCTCTTTCCTGGTTCAGGCCATGTAAAATGACATATTCAGTGGACTCATGCCGAGGTTGTGAGTTTAAGCCTCACCTGGAGCAGCCTGGTTTTCTGTCTTGACAGGTAAACAGTGTTTTGTGCTATTTGCTAAATGGAGAGAGGATTCTGTGTTAATTGTGCTCCTCCTGGGAGAGGTCAAGATGAGAAGTTCACCAGGCTGGTGGTAAATATCCTGTCCAGGAATATCGGGGCTGTAGGGGGTCAGATCTATAGATGTAGTAAACACATTAGTGGAGACGGTGTGTCTGCTCTCCGTGAGAGAGCCGGGCGGGAAGAATAATCTGTGGTCTGGGAAGAAGAGACCCTCGTTGGAAGAGCGGCGCTCCTCACAGGAGAGAATGAAAACAATCTTTTTCAGGGACGCTGATTTTTCTCTTTGGGTGAATTAAAAGCACTTGTCGCAAGTGACCTCGTGGCGCAACGGTAGCGCGTCTGACTCCAGATCAGAAGGTTGCGTGTTCAAATCACGTCGAGGTCAGCTGATGTGTTTACAGGTGCTGCTGGTGCCGAACCCGGAATTTACACCATGCAGTCGGGTTTTAGCTGTACACCACCTAGGTAATCCGAATGAAGTTACAGAACAGTACAGAGCACCCAGTCAGGATCTTATGCAGCATTTCATCTTGAACACAACAAGAGAAAAGGCACACTGCACATCCGCGAAACATCACATCCGACTTTAGAGACAGTGACATCAGAGAATGGAAGTTTCAAACCGCTTTTCTGTTACAGGTTCAAGCAAACCTGAAAGTTAGGGAGTGTTTGGTCACTTTTGTATGAAAAAGTGTCTGAAGCCTGTAATTATAATTTGCCCTTCTTTTAATTGTGGTTGAAATCCACTCCCATGTACCAAGACCTTACAGTATATTCATGTTTACTTAAATGACTAACTATTGGACTATTGGACATTAGTTGGTGTTTTTTTTTTTGTAACGATTTGCTATTTCATGCAGGAAAGAAAGGAACCCAGACCCAACGTTTGCTTTCAGGTGGGCTTCATTTACATAACAGACATCTATTTCTGAGGAGCCTGATTTGAATCACACAACCCCGGTAGAAGTCGAATCGACAATCTTATAAACCGAAATCAGACGCGTTATCCATTAAACCACTAGCCCGTCACGTAAATTAATTGCACCATGGTGAGTTCAGTGCAGCTACTAGTAATACCCCACCCCCATCTTAAATTTCTAAGTGAGAAACGTGTTTTCTACATTTTTTTTTAGTTTTAAAAAATCATCACTTTTAAGCAGACAAAGCCTTTATGTGTCGCTCTGAATTTCTAATTGATTTAGAATTCCAAGACAAAAGCGTTTCGTTCCACAGCGGCGTGAAATGATCACGTCTTTCACTGTACTTCTCTCTAGTAGTAAAGCAGATCTTGCTTGGTGAGCATTTGCTCCGGTAAATTAGGTCACTTTTCATGTTAACTCACTTCTTCTAAACACAACATTTCCCGGTGCATGTTTTCTCCATGAAAAAAAGACATGTGCATGTGCATGTTTTCCCTTACATGTTTTCCCTTACATGATTTCTCGTTTTGTTTCATCAAAGTGTACAGAAAGAAGAAAGAAAGGAAAAGTGTCGTTAATGAACTCTGTCCCCCTTGGGAGATGTCAAGCGCATTGGACATGAAAAGTGCCCAATAAAAGCCATTTCTCTTCATTTCTCTTACGGTCAGGGCTCCTGTTCCGTGTAAAGGAGGCAGCTTGCTCAGCCGGCAGACTCAGGGCTTCGTGAACGCAGATGGCTCAGAGCGGTGTGTCCAAGCGGCTATAAAAGAGGAGAATTCTGCCGGCACCGTAGCTGAGTCGGTTTAAGTACTTGTCTCGTTAACTGGAGATCCGGGCTCCACATCCCAGCTGTGCCTTTCTTCCTGTCTTTTTGTGCAGAAACTACCATCTTGGACAACCGCATAGGGCTTGATTTAGTTTAAAGCATGAATGCATTTCCTTTCTGCAACAACTTGTTTTTCAAGAAATTCATACAGCTTGTGAAAAATGAAATGTAATTCTTGGCTATCAGAGCAGTAGGAATATTGCCGACTGGCAAGAAAATGCAAGCAATGATTATTTTTTGACCGGAAAGGTGCGAATGAAGAAAAGCCTCTCTCATCAGTCTCTGTGGCGCAATCGGCGAGCGCGTTCAGCTGTTAACTGACAGGTTGGTGGTTCAAACCCACCCAGGGACGATCTTCTTATTATTGTCAATGTAAACACTGTCTCCGCTGAAGCCGAAACCTTAACCCTCTTTATATTTGCAGAAAATGCGAGTCTTTTGCCCGTGTCCAACAACAACACTTGAGACCGGGGAAGTCCAATAGTGATCAACACCGCAACTCCCCAGAAATCCATATTCACCCTTGGAAAAGTATCTTTGAATGGCTGGCGGGAGATATCATTTATACTCCTGTTGCGTCCTCTGCTAAAAGAGTTTAGAAATACAACGCAGATTTGTTTGAGAATTTGACAAGCACTGTTACAGTACGTTAGCACTGTGAAGTTGGATGTTGATATTTTGATATATTTACCTTAATTTTAACATAAATGTAAACATACATGCTGTACAATCTATGCTGTACAATCAAACACAGGTATATTTTGAGTCTCATGCTGATCGTCCTGTGGATCCGAAAGAAAATGTTAAAGCTGATACATTTTCGATTGGAATTTGCATCTAGCTACAACGTCCCTGGATAAGAGATTTTATTAGGTGCGTGCAATCGGTATCTTTTTCTTTATGTATGGTAGTGGAAATAGTTTTAAAAATGTTTTCTAAAGAAGATTGTATTGCCAGGACCTGCCTTTAGCGCTCAGTAGCGATGACGCTGTTGATATAGATGGAGAAGAAATGTAAGATGAATTGATGATCTAAGCTAAAATAGCCCTAACACGCCTCCTGTAACAGTGTTTGTATTCATAGCAAGTAATATATTTTTTCAAACCCGAACGTTGCTTTTGCATTAAGTGTTATGTAACCATTAGCGGTTTCGGTAGCTTCTGAAGACCGCACTTTTCCAAACTGAAGCCTATAAGAACATTATTCAAGACACACCATGGCCCAGAATCGTGCATCGGGACAAAGATTAACATCCATTGAAAGTACTCCCAAATAAAAGATTTGACCGAAAAATTAAAAGAGTAGGCAAGTATTAAAACAAAACCATAACTTCTTGACTTCCAATCTCTTTCCTGGTTCAGGCCATGTAAAATGACATATTCAGTGGACTCATGCCGAGGTTGTGAGTTTAAGCCTCACCTGGAGCAGCCTGGTTTTCTGTCTTGACAGGTAAACAGTGTTTTGTGCTATTTGCTAAATGGAGAGAGGATTCTGTGTTAATTGTGCTCCTCCTGGGAGAGGTCAAGATGAGAAGTTCACCAGGCTGGTGGTAAATATTCTGTCCAGGAATATCGGGGCTGTAGGGGGTCAGATCTATAGATGTAGTAAACACATTAGTGGAGACGGTGTGTCTGCTCTCCGTGAGAGAGCCGGGCGGGAAGAATAATCTGTGGTCTGGGAAGAAGAGACCCTCGTTGGAAGAGCGGCGCTCCTCACAGGAGAGAATGAAAACAATCTTTTTCAGGGACGCTGATTTTTCTCTTTGGGTGAATTAAAAGCACTTGTCGCAAGTGACCTCGTGGCGCAACGGTAGCGCGTCTGACTCCAGATCAGAAGGTTGCGTGTTCAAATCACGTCGAGGTCAGCTGATGTGTTTACAGGTGCTGCTGGTGCCGAACCCGGAATTTACACCATGCAGTCGGGTTTTAGCTGTACACCACCTAGGTAATCCGAATGAAGTTACAGAACAGTACAGAGCACCCAGTCAGGATCTTATGCAGCATTTCATCTTGAACACAACAAGAGAAAAGGCACACTGCACATCCGCGAAACATCACATCCGACTTTAGAGACAGTGACATCAGAGAATGGAAGTTTCAAACCGCTTTTCTGTTACAGGTTCAAGCAAACCTGAAAGTTAGGGAGTGTTTGGTCACTTTTGTATGAAAAAGTGTCTGAAGCCTGTAATTATAATTTGCCCTTCTTTTAATTGTGGTTGAAATCCACTCCCATGTACCAAGACCTTACAGTATATTCATGTTTACTTAAATGACTAACTATTGGACTATTGGACATTAGTTGGTGTTTTTTTTTTTGTAACGATTTGCTATTTCATGCAGGAAAGAAAGGAACCCAGACCCAACGTTTGCTTTCAGGTGGGCTTCATTTACATAACAGACATCTATTTCTGAGGAGCCTGATTTGAATCACACAACCCCGGTAGAAGTCGAATCGACAATCTTATAAACCGAAATCAGACGCGTTATCCATTAAACCACTAGCCCGTCACGTAAATTAATTGCACCATGGTGAGTTCAGTGCAGCTACTAGTAATACCCCACCCCCATCTTAAATTTCTAAGTGAGAAACGTGTTTTCTACATTTTTTTTTAGTTTTAAAAAATCATCACTTTTAAGCAGACAAAGCCTTTATGTGTCGCTCTGAATTTCTAATTGATTTAGAATTCCAAGACAAAAGCGTTTCGTTCCACAGCGGCGTGAAATGATCACGTCTTTCACTGTACTTCTCTCTAGTAGTAAAGCAGATCTTGCTTGGTGAGCATTTGCTCCGGTAAATTAGGTCACTTTTCATGTTAACTCACTTCTTCTAAACACAACATTTCCCGGTGCATGTTTTCTCCATGAAAAAAAGACATGTGCATGTGCATGTTTTCCCTTACATGTTTTCCCTTACATGATTTCTCGTTTTGTTTCATCAAAGTGTACAGAAAGAAGAAAGAAAGGAAAAGTGTCGTTAATGAACTCTGTCCCCCTTGGGAGATGTCAAGCGCATTGGACATGAAAAGTGCCCAATAAAAGCCATTTCTCTTCATTTCTCTTACGGTCAGGGCTCCTGTTCCGTGTAAAGGAGGCAGCTTGCTCAGCCGGCAGACTCAGGGCTTCGTGAACGCAGATGGCTCAGAGCGGTGTGTCCAAGCGGCTATAAAAGAGGAGAATTCTGCCGGCACCGTAGCTGAGTCGGTTTAAGTACTTGTCTCGTTAACTGGAGATCCGGGCTCCACATCCCAGCTGTGCCTTTCTTCCTGTCTTTTTGTGCAGAAACTACCATCTTGGACAACCGCATAGGGCTTGATTTAGTTTAAAGCATGAATGCATTTCCTTTCTGCAACAACTTGTTTTTCAAGAAATTCATACAGCTTGTGAAAAATGAAATGTAATTCTTGGCTATCAGAGCAGTAGGAATATTGCCGACTGGCAAGAAAATGCAAGCAATGATTATTTTTTGACCGGAAAGGTGCGAATGAAGAAAAGCCTCTCTCATCAGTCTCTGTGGCGCAATCGGCGAGCGCGTTCAGCTGTTAACTGACAGGTTGGTGGTTCAAACCCACCCAGGGACGATCTTCTTATTATTGTCAATGTAAACACTGTCTCCGCTGAAGCCGAAACCTTAACCCTCTTTATATTTGCAGAAAATGCGAGTCTTTTGCCCGTGTCCAACAACAACACTTGAGACCGGGGAAGTCCAATAGTGATCAACACCGCAACTCCCCAGAAATCCATATTCACCCTTGGAAAAGTATCTTTGAATGGCTGGCGGGAGATATCATTTATACTCCTGTTGCGTCCTCTGCTAAAAGAGTTTAGAAATACAACGCAGATTTGTTTGAGAATTTGACAAGCACTGTTACAGTACGTTAGCACTGTGAAGTTGGATGTTGATATTTTGATATATTTACCTTAATTTTAACATAAATGTAAACATACATGCTGTACAATCTATGCTGTACAATCAAACACAGGTATATTTTGAGTCTCATGCTGATCGTCCTGTGGATCCGAAAGAAAATGTTAAAGCTGATACATTTTCGATTGGAATTTGCATCTAGCTACAACGTCCCTGGATAAGAGATTTTATTAGGTGCGTGCAATCGGTATCTTTTTCTTTATGTATGGTAGTGGAAATAGTTTTAAAAATGTTTTCTAAAGAAGATTGTATTGCCAGGACCTGCCTTTAGCGCTCAGTAGCGATGACGCTGTTGATATAGATGGAGAAGAAATGTAAGATGAATTGATGATCTAAGCTAAAATAGCCCTAACACGCCTCCTGTAACAGTGTTTGTATTCATAGCAAGTAATATATTTTTTCAAACCCGAACGTTGCTTTTGCATTAAGTGTTATGTAACCATTAGCGGTTTCGGTAGCTTCTGAAGACCGCACTTTTCCAAACTGAAGCCTATAAGAACATTATTCAAGACACACCATGGCCCAGAATCGTGCATCGGGACAAAGATTAACATCCATTGAAAGTACTCCCAAATAAAAGATTTGACCGAAAAATTAAAAGAGTAGGCAAGTATTAAAACAAAACCATAACTTCTTGACTTCCAATCTCTTTCCTGGTTCAGGCCATGTAAAATGACATATTCAGTGGACTCATGCCGAGGTTGTGAGTTTAAGCCTCACCTGGAGCAGCCTGGTTTTCTGTCTTGACAGGTAAACAGTGTTTTGTGCTATTTGCTAAATGGAGAGAGGATTCTGTGTTAATTGTGCTCCTCCTGGGAGAGGTCAAGATGAGAAGTTCACCAGGCTGGTGGTAAATATTCTGTCCAGGAATATCGGGGCTGTAGGGGGTCAGATCTATAGATGTAGTAAACACATTAGTGGAGACGGTGTGTCTGCTCTCCGTGAGAGAGCCGGGCGGGAAGAATAATCTGTGGTCTGGGAAGAAGAGACCCTCGTTGGAAGAGCGGCGCTCCTCACAGGAGAGAATGAAAACAATCTTTTTCAGGGACGCTGATTTTTCTCTTTGGGTGAATTAAAAGCACTTGTCGCAAGTGACCTCGTGGCGCAACGGTAGCGCGTCTGACTCCAGATCAGAAGGTTGCGTGTTCAAATCACGTCGAGGTCAGCTGATGTGTTTACAGGTGCTGCTGGTGCCGAACCCGGAATTTACACCATGCAGTCGGGTTTTAGCTGTACACCACCTAGGTAATCCGAATGAAGTTACAGAACAGTACAGAGCACCCAGTCAGGATCTTATGCAGCATTTCATCTTGAACACAACAAGAGAAAAGGCACACTGCACATCCGCGAAACATCACATCCGACTTTAGAGACAGTGACATCAGAGAATGGAAGTTTCAAACCGCTTTTCTGTTACAGGTTCAAGCAAACCTGAAAGTTAGGGAGTGTTTGGTCACTTTTGTATGAAAAAGTGTCTGAAGCCTGTAATTATAATTTGCCCTTCTTTTAATTGTGGTTGAAATCCACTCCCATGTACCAAGACCTTACAGTATATTCATGTTTACTTAAATGACTAACTATTGGACTATTGGACATTAGTTGGTGTTTTTTTTTTTGTAACGATTTGCTATTTCATGCAGGAAAGAAAGGAACCCAGACCCAACGTTTGCTTTCAGGTGGGCTTCATTTACATAACAGACATCTATTTCTGAGGAGCCTGATTTGAATCACACAACCCCGGTAGAAGTCGAATCGACAATCTTATAAACCGAAATCAGACGCGTTATCCATTAAACCACTAGCCCGTCACGTAAATTAATTGCACCATGGTGAGTTCAGTGCAGCTACTAGTAATACCCCACCCCCATCTTAAATTTCTAAGTGAGAAACGTGTTTTCTACATTTTTTTTTAGTTTTAAAAAATCATCACTTTTAAGCAGACAAAGCCTTTATGTGTCGCTCTGAATTTCTAATTGATTTAGAATTCCAAGACAAAAGCGTTTCGTTCCACAGCGGCGTGAAATGATCACGTCTTTCACTGTACTTCTCTCTAGTAGTAAAGCAGATCTTGCTTGGTGAGCATTTGCTCCGGTAAATTAGGTCACTTTTCATGTTAACTCACTTCTTCTAAACACAACATTTCCCGGTGCATGTTTTCTCCATGAAAAAAAGACATGTGCATGTGCATGTTTTCCCTTACATGTTTTCCCTTACATGATTTCTCGTTTTGTTTCATCAAAGTGTACAGAAAGAAGAAAGAAAGGAAAAGTGTCGTTAATGAACTCTGTCCCCCTTGGGAGATGTCAAGCGCATTGGACATGAAAAGTGCCCAATAAAAGCCATTTCTCTTCATTTCTCTTACGGTCAGGGCTCCTGTTCCGTGTAAAGGAGGCAGCTTGCTCAGCCGGCAGACTCAGGGCTTCGTGAACGCAGATGGCTCAGAGCGGTGTGTCCAAGCGGCTATAAAAGAGGAGAATTCTGCCGGCACCGTAGCTGAGTCGGTTTAAGTACTTGTCTCGTTAACTGGAGATCCGGGCTCCACATCCCAGCTGTGCCTTTCTTCCTGTCTTTTTGTGCAGAAACTACCATCTTGGACAACCGCATAGGGCTTGATTTAGTTTAAAGCATGAATGCATTTCCTTTCTGCAACAACTTGTTTTTCAAGAAATTCATACAGCTTGTGAAAAATGAAATGTAATTCTTGGCTATCAGAGCAGTAGGAATATTGCCGACTGGCAAGAAAATGCAAGCAATGATTATTTTTTGACCGGAAAGGTGCGAATGAAGAAAAGCCTCTCTCATCAGTCTCTGTGGCGCAATCGGCGAGCGCGTTCAGCTGTTAACTGACAGGTTGGTGGTTCAAACCCACCCAGGGACGATCTTCTTATTATTGTCAATGTAAACACTGTCTCCGCTGAAGCCGAAACCTTAACCCTCTTTATATTTGCAGAAAATGCGAGTCTTTTGCCCGTGTCCAACAACAACACTTGAGACCGGGGAAGTCCAATAGTGATCAACACCGCAACTCCCCAGAAATCCATATTCACCCTTGGAAAAGTATCTTTGAATGGCTGGCGGGAGATATCATTTATACTCCTGTTGCGTCCTCTGCTAAAAGAGTTTAGAAATACAACGCAGATTTGTTTGAGAATTTGACAAGCACTGTTACAGTACGTTAGCACTGTGAAGTTGGATGTTGATATTTTGATATATTTACCTTAATTTTAACATAAATGTAAACATACATGCTGTACAATCTATGCTGTACAATCAAACACAGGTATATTTTGAGTCTCATGCTGATCGTCCTGTGGATCCGAAAGAAAATGTTAAAGCTGATACATTTTCGATTGGAATTTGCATCTAGCTACAACGTCCCTGGATAAGAGATTTTATTAGGTGCGTGCAATCGGTATCTTTTTCTTTATGTATGGTAGTGGAAATAGTTTTAAAAATGTTTTCTAAAGAAGATTGTATTGCCAGGACCTGCCTTTAGCGCTCAGTAGCGATGACGCTGTTGATATAGATGGAGAAGAAATGTAAGATGAATTGATGATCTAAGCTAAAATAGCCCTAACACGCCTCCTGTAACAGTGTTTGTATTCATAGCAAGTAATATATTTTTTCAAACCCGAACGTTGCTTTTGCATTAAGTGTTATGTAACCATTAGCGGTTTCGGTAGCTTCTGAAGACCGCACTTTTCCAAACTGAAGCCTATAAGAACATTATTCAAGACACACCATGGCCCAGAATCGTGCATCGGGACAAAGATTAACATCCATTGAAAGTACTCCCAAATAAAAGATTTGACCGAAAAATTAAAAGAGTAGGCAAGTATTAAAACAAAACCATAACTTCTTGACTTCCAATCTCTTTCCTGGTTCAGGCCATGTAAAATGACATATTCAGTGGACTCATGCCGAGGTTGTGAGTTTAAGCCTCACCTGGAGCAGCCTGGTTTTCTGTCTTGACAGGTAAACAGTGTTTTGTGCTATTTGCTAAATGGAGAGAGGATTCTGTGTTAATTGTGCTCCTCCTGGGAGAGGTCAAGATGAGAAGTTCACCAGGCTGGTGGTAAATATTCTGTCCAGGAATATCGGGGCTGTAGGGGGTCAGATCTATAGATGTAGTAAACACATTAGTGGAGACGGTGTGTCTGCTCTCCGTGAGAGAGCCGGGCGGGAAGAATAATCTGTGGTCTGGGAAGAAGAGACCCTCGTTGGAAGAGCGGCGCTCCTCACAGGAGAGAATGAAAACAATCTTTTTCAGGGACGCTGATTTTTCTCTTTGGGTGAATTAAAAGCACTTGTCGCAAGTGACCTCGTGGCGCAACGGTAGCGCGTCTGACTCCAGATCAGAAGGTTGCGTGTTCAAATCACGTCGAGGTCAGCTGATGTGTTTACAGGTGCTGCTGGTGCCGAACCCGGAATTTACACCATGCAGTCGGGTTTTAGCTGTACACCACCTAGGTAATCCGAATGAAGTTACAGAACAGTACAGAGCACCCAGTCAGGATCTTATGCAGCATTTCATCTTGAACACAACAAGAGAAAAGGCACACTGCACATCCGCGAAACATCACATCCGACTTTAGAGACAGTGACATCAGAGAATGGAAGTTTCAAACCGCTTTTCTGTTACAGGTTCAAGCAAACCTGAAAGTTAGGGAGTGTTTGGTCACTTTTGTATGAAAAAGTGTCTGAAGCCTGTAATTATAATTTGCCCTTCTTTTAATTGTGGTTGAAATCCACTCCCATGTACCAAGACCTTACAGTATATTCATGTTTACTTAAATGACTAACTATTGGACTATTGGACATTAGTTGGTGTTTTTTTTTTTGTAACGATTTGCTATTTCATGCAGGAAAGAAAGGAACCCAGACCCAACGTTTGCTTTCAGGTGGGCTTCATTTACATAACAGACATCTATTTCTGAGGAGCCTGATTTGAATCACACAACCCCGGTAGAAGTCGAATCGACAATCTTATAAACCGAAATCAGACGCGTTATCCATTAAACCACTAGCCCGTCACGTAAATTAATTGCACCATGGTGAGTTCAGTGCAGCTACTAGTAATACCCCACCCCCATCTTAAATTTCTAAGTGAGAAACGTGTTTTCTACATTTTTTTTTAGTTTTAAAAAATCATCACTTTTAAGCAGACAAAGCCTTTATGTGTCGCTCTGAATTTCTAATTGATTTAGAATTCCAAGACAAAAGCGTTTCGTTCCACAGCGGCGTGAAATGATCACGTCTTTCACTCTACTTCTCTCTAGTAGTAAAGCAGATCTTGCTTGGTGAGCATTTGCTCCGGTAAATTAGGTCACTTTTCATGTTAACTCACTTCTTCTAAACACAACATTTCCCGGTGCATGTTTTCTCCATGAAAAAAAGACATGTGCATGTGCATGTTTTCCCTTACATGTTTTCCCTTACATGATTTCTCGTTTTGTTTCATCAAAGTGTACAGAAAGAAGAAAGAAAGGAAAAGTGTCGTTAATGAACTCTGTCCCCCTTGGGAGATGTCAAGCGCATTGGACATGAAAAGTGCCCAATAAAAGCCATTTCTCTTCATTTCTCTTACGGTCAGGGCTCCTGTTCCGTGTAAAGGAGGCAGCTTGCTCAGCCGGCAGACTCAGGGCTTCGTGAACGCAGATGGCTCAGAGCGGTGTGTCCAAGCGGCTATAAAAGAGGAGAATTCTGCCGGCACCGTAGCTGAGTCGGTTTAAGTACTTGTCTCGTTAACTGGAGATCCGGGCTCCACATCCCAGCTGTGCCTTTCTTCCTGTCTTTTTGTGCAGAAACTACCATCTTGGACAACCGCATAGGGCTTGATTTAGTTTAAAGCATGAATGCATTTCCTTTCTGCAACAACTTGTTTTTCAAGAAATTCATACAGCTTGTGAAAAATGAAATGTAATTCTTGGCTATCAGAGCAGTAGGAATATTGCCGACTGGCAAGAAAATGCAAGCAATGATTATTTTTTGACCGGAAAGGTGCGAATGAAGAAAAGCCTCTCTCATCAGTCTCTGTGGCGCAATCGGCGAGCGCGTTCAGCTGTTAACTGACAGGTTGGTGGTTCAAACCCACCCAGGGACGATCTTCTTATTATTGTCAATGTAAACACTGTCTCCGCTGAAGCCGAAACCTTAACCCTCTTTATATTTGCAGAAAATGCGAGTCTTTTGCCCGTGTCCAACAACAACACTTGAGACCGGGGAAGTCCAATAGTGATCAACACCGCAACTCCCCAGAAATCCATATTCACCCTTGGAAAAGTATCTTTGAATGGCTGGCGGGAGATATCATTTATACTCCTGTTGCGTCCTCTGCTAAAAGAGTTTAGAAATACAACGCAGATTTGTTTGAGAATTTGACAAGCACTGTTACAGTACGTTAGCACTGTGAAGTTGGATGTTGATATTTTGATATATTTACCTTAATTTTAACATAAATGTAAACATACATGCTGTACAATCTATGCTGTACAATCAAACACAGGTATATTTTGAGTCTCATGCTGATCGTCCTGTGGATCCGAAAGAAAATGTTAAAGCTGATACATTTTCGATTGGAATTTGCATCTAGCTACAACGTCCCTGGATAAGAGATTTTATTAGGTGCGTGCAATCGGTATCTTTTTCTTTATGTATGGTAGTGGAAATAGTTTTAAAAATGTTTTCTAAAGAAGATTGTATTGCCAGGACCTGCCTTTAGCGCTCAGTAGCGATGACGCTGTTGATATAGATGGAGAAGAAATGTAAGATGAATTGATGATCTAAGCTAAAATAGCCCTAACACGCCTCCTGTAACAGTGTTTGTATTCATAGCAAGTAATATATTTTTTCAAACCCGAACGTTGCTTTTGCATTAAGTGTTATGTAACCATTAGCGGTTTCGGTAGCTTCTGAAGACCGCACTTTTCCAAACTGAAGCCTATAAGAACATTATTCAAGACACACCATGGCCCAGAATCGTGCATCGGGACAAAGATTAACATCCATTGAAAGTACTCCCAAATAAAAGATTTGACCGAAAAATTAAAAGAGTAGGCAAGTATTAAAACAAAACCATAACTTCTTGACTTCCAATCTCTTTCCTGGTTCAGGCCATGTAAAATGACATATTCAGTGGACTCATGCCGAGGTTGTGAGTTTAAGCCTCACCTGGAGCAGCCTGGTTTTCTGTCTTGACAGGTAAACAGTGTTTTGTGCTATTTGCTAAATGGAGAGAGGATTCTGTGTTAATTGTGCTCCTCCTGGGAGAGGTCAAGATGAGAAGTTCACCAGGCTGGTGGTAAATATTCTGTCCAGGAATATCGGGGCTGTAGGGGGTCAGATCTATAGATGTAGTAAACACATTAGTGGAGACGGTGTGTCTGCTCTCCGTGAGAGAGCCGGGCGGGAAGAATAATCTGTGGTCTGGGAAGAAGAGACCCTCGTTGGAAGAGCGGCGCTCCTCACAGGAGAGAATGAAAACAATCTTTTTCAGGGACGCTGATTTTTCTCTTTGGGTGAATTAAAAGCACTTGTCGCAAGTGACCTCGTGGCGCAACGGTAGCGCGTCTGACTCCAGATCAGAAGGTTGCGTGTTCAAATCACGTCGAGGTCAGCTGATGTGTTTACAGGTGCTGCTGGTGCCGAACCTGGAATTTACACCATGCAGTCGGGTTTTAGCTGTACACCACCTAGGTAATCCGAATGAAGTTACAGAACAGTATAGAGCACCCAGTCAGGATCTTATGCAGCATTTCATCTTGAACACAACAAGAGAAAAGGCACACTGCACATCCGCGAAACATCACATCCGACTTTAGAGACAGTGACATCAGAGAATGGAAGTTTCAAACCGCTTTTCTGTTACAGGTTCAAGCAAACCTGAAAGTTAGGGAGTGTTTGGTCACTTTTGTATGAAAAAGTGTCTGAAGCCTGTAATTATAATTTGCCCTTCTTTTAATTGTGGTTGAAATCCACTCCCATGTACCAAGACCTTACAGTATATTCATGTTTACTTAAATGACTAACTATTGGACTATTGGACATTAGTTGGTGTTTTTTTTTTTGTAACGATTTGCTATTTCATGCAGGAAAGAAAGGAACCCAGACCCAACGTTTGCTTTCAGGTGGGCTTCATTTACATAACAGACATCTATTTCTGAGGAGCCTGATTTGAATCACACAACCCCGGTAGAAGTCGAATCGACAATCTTATAAACCGAAATCAGACGCGTTATCCATTAAACCACTAGCCCGTCACGTAAATTAATTGCACCATGGTGAGTTCAGTGCCGCTACTAGTAATACCCCACCCCCATCTTAAATTTCTAAGTGAGAAACGTGTTTTCTACATTTTTTTTTAGTTTTAAAAAATCATCACTTTTAAGCAGACAAAGCCTTTATGTGTCGCTCTGAATTTCTAATTGATTTAGAATTCCAAGACAAAAGCGTTTCGTTCCACAGCGGCGTGAAATGATCACGTCTTTCACTCTACTTCTCTCTAGTAGTAAAGCAGATCTTGCTTGGTGAGCATTTGCTGCGGTAAATTAGGTCACTTTTCATGTTAACTCACTTCTTCTAAACACAACATTTCCCGGTGCATGTTTTCTCCATGAAAAAAAGACATGTGCATGTGCATGTTTTCCCTTACATGTTTTCCCTTACATGATTTCTCGTTTTGTTTCATCAAAGTGTACAGAAAGAAGAAAGAAAGGAAAAGTGTCGTTAATGAACTCTGTCCCCCTTGGGAGATGTCAAGCGCATTGGACATGAAAAGTGCCCAATAAAAGCCATTTCTCTTCATTTCTCTTACGGTCAGGGCTCCTGTTCCGTGTAAAGGAGGCAGCTTGCTCAGCCGGCAGACTCAGGGCTTCGTGAACGCAGATGGCTCAGAGCGGTGTGTCCAAGCGGCTATAAAAGAGGAGAATTCTGCCGGCACCGTAGCTGAGTCGGTTTAAGTACCTGTCTCGTTAACTGGAGATCCGGGCTCCACATCCCAGCTGTGCCTTTCTTCCTGTCTTTTTGTGCAGAAACTACCATCTTGGACAACCGCATAGGGCTTGATTTAGTTTAAAGCATGAATGCATTTCCTTTCTGCAACAACTTGTTTTTCAAGAAATTCATACAGCTTGTGAAAAATGAAATGTAATTCTTGGCTATCAGAGCAGTAGGAATATTGCCGACTGGCAAGAAAATGCAAGCAATGATTATTTTTTGACCGGAAAGGTGCGAATGGAGAAAAGCCTCTCTCATCAGTCTCTGTGGCGCAATCGGCGAGCGCGTTCAGCTGTTAACTGACAGGTTGGTGGTTCAAACCCACCCAGGGACGATCTTCTTATTATTGTCAATGTAAACACTGTCTCCGCTGAAGCCGAAACCTTAACCCTCTTTATATTTGCAGAAAATGCGAGTCTTTTGCCCGTGTCCAACAACAACACTTGAGACCGGGGAAGTCCAATAGTGATCAACACCGCAACTCCCCAGAAATCCATATTCACCCTTGGAAAAGTATCTTTGAATGGCTGGCGGGAGATATCATTTATACTCCTGTTGCGTCCTCTGCTAAAAGAGTTTAGAAATACAACGCAGATTTGTTTGAGAATTTGACAAGCACTGTTACAGTACGTTAGCACTGTGAAGTTGGATGTTGATATTTTGATATATTTACCTTAATTTTAACATAAATGTAAACATACATGCTGTACAATCTATGCTGTACAATCAAACACAGGTATATTTTGAGTCTCATGCTGATCGTCCTGTGGATCCGAAAGAAAATGTTAAAGCTGATACATTTTCGATTGGAATTTGCATCTAGCTACAACGTCCCTGGATAAGAGATTTTATTAGGTGCGTGCAATCGGTATCTTTTTCTTTATGTATGGTAGTGGAAATAGTTTTAAAAATGTTTTCTAAAGAAGATTGTATTGCCAGGACCTGCCTTTAGCGCTCAGTAGCGATGACGCTGTTGATATAGATGGAGAAGAAATGTAAGATGAATTGATGATCTAAGCTAAAATAGCCCTAACACGCCTCCTGTAACAGTGTTTGTATTCATAGCAAGTAATATATTTTTTCAAACCCGAACGTTGCTTTTGCATTAAGTGTTATGTAACCATTAGCGGTTTCGGTAGCTTCTGAAGACCGCACTTTTCCAAACTGAAGCCTATAAGAACATTATTCAAGACACACCATGGCCCAGAATCGTGCATCGGGACAAAGATTAACATCCATTGAAAGTACTCCCAAATAAAAGATTTGACCGAAAAATTAAAAGAGTAGGCAAGTATTAAAACAAAACCATAACTTCTTGACTTCCAATCTCTTTCCTGGTTCAGGCCATGTAAAATGACATATTCAGTGGACTCATGCCGAGGTTGTGAGTTTAAGCCTCACCTGGAGCAGCCTGGTTTTCTGTCTTGACAGGTAAACAGTGTTTTGTGCTATTTGCTAAATGGAGAGAGGATTCTGTGTTAATTGTGCTCCTCCTGGGAGAGGTCAAGATGAGAAGTTCACCAGGCTGGTGGTAAATATTCTGTCCAGGAATATCGGGGCTGTAGGGGGTCAGATCTATAGATGTAGTAAACACATTAGTGGAGACGGTGTGTCTGCTCTCCGTGAGAGAGCCGGGCGGGAAGAATAATCTGTGGTCTGGGAAGAAGAGACCCTCGTTGGAAGAGCGGCGCTCCTCACAGGAGAGAATGAAAACAATCTTTTTCAGGGACGCTGATTTTTCTCTTTGGGTGAATTAAAAGCACTTGTCGCAAGTGACCTCGTGGCGCAACGGTAGCGCGTCTGACTCCAGATCAGAAGGTTGCGTGTTCAAATCACGTCGAGGTCAGCTGATGTGTTTACAGGTGCTGCTGGTGCCGAACCCGGAATTTACACCATGCAGTCGGGTTTTAGCTGTACACCACCTAGGTAATCCGAATGAAGTTACAGAACAGTATAGAGCACCCAGTCAGGATCTTATGCAGCATTTCATCTTGAACACAACAAGAGAAAAGGCACACTGCACATCCGCGAAACATCACATCCGACTTTAGAGACAGTGACATCAGAGAATGGAAGTTTCAAACCGCTTTTCTGTTACAGGTTCAAGCAAACCTGAAAGTTAGGGAGTGTTTGGTCACTTTTGTATGAAAAAGTGTCTGAAGCCTGTAATTATAATTTGCCCTTCTTTTAATTGTGGTTGAAATCCACTCCCATGTACCAAGACCTTACAGTATATTCATGTTTACTTAAATGACTAACTATTGGACTATTGGACATTAGTTGGTGTTTTTTTTTTTGTAACGATTTGCTATTTCATGCAGGAAAGAAAGGAACCCAGACCCAACGTTTGCTTTCAGGTGGGCTTCATTTACATAACAGACATCTATTTCTGAGGAGCCTGATTTGAATCACACAACCCCGGTAGAAGTCGAATCGACAATCTTATAAACCGAAATCAGACGCGTTATCCATTAAACCACTAGCCCGTCACGTAAATTAATTGCACCATGGTGAGTTCAGTGCCGCTACTAGTAATACCCCACCCCCATCTTAAATTTCTAAGTGAGAAACGTGTTTTCTACATTTTTTTTTAGTTTTAAAAAATCATCACTTTTAAGCAGACAAAGCCTTTATGTGTCGCTCTGAATTTCTAATTGATTTAGAATTCCAAGACAAAAGCGTTTCGTTCCACAGCGGCGTGAAATGATCACGTCTTTCACTCTACTTCTCTCTAGTAGTAAAGCAGATCTTGCTTGGTGAGCATTTGCTGCGGTAAATTAGGTCACTTTTCATGTTAACTCACTTCTTCTAAACACAACATTTCCCGGTGCATGTTTTCTCCATGAAAAAAAGACATGTGCATGTGCATGTTTTCCCTTACATGTTTTCCCTTACATGATTTCTCGTTTTATTTCATCAAAGTGTACAGAAAGAAGAAAGAAAGGAAAAGTGTCGTTAATGAACTCTGTCCCCCTTGGGAGATGTCAAGCGCATTGGACATGAAAAGTGCCCAATAAAAGCCATTTCTCTTCATTTCTCTTACGGTCAGGGCTCCTGTTCCGTGTAAAGGAGGCAGCTTGCTCAGCCGGCAGACTCAGGGCTTCGTGAACGCAGATGGCTCAGAGCGGTGTGTCCAAGCGGCTATAAAAGAGGAGAATTCTGCCGGCACCGTAGCTGAGTCGGTTTAAGTACCTGTCTCGTTAACTGGAGATCCGGGCTCCACATCCCAGCTGTGCCTTTCTTCCTGTCTTTTTGTGCAGAAACTACCATCTTGGACAACCGCATAGGGCTTGATTTAGTTTAAAGCATGAATGCATTTCCTTTCTGCAACAACTTGTTTTTCAAGAAATTCATACAGCTTGTGAAAAATGAAATGTAATTCTTGGCTATCAGAGCAGTAGGAATATTGCCGACTGGCAAGAAAATGCAAGCAATGATTATTTTTTGACCGGAAAGGTGCGAATGGAGAAAAGCCTCTCTCATCAGTCTCTGTGGCGCAATCGGCGAGCGCGTTCGGCTGTTATCTGAAAGGTTGGTGGGTCAAACCCACCCAGGGGCGATCTTCTTATTATTGTCAATGTAAACACTGTCTCCGCTGAAGCCGAAACCTTAACCCTCTTTATATTTGCAGAAAATGCGAGTCTTTTGCCCGTGTCCAACAACAACACTTGAGACCGGGGAAGTCCAATAGTGATCAACACCGCAACTCCCCAGAAATCCATATTCACCCTTGGAAAAGTATCTTTGAATGGCTGGCGGCGCTCCTCACAGGAGAGAATGAAAACAATCTTTTTCAGGGACGCTGATTTTTCTCTTTGGGTGAATTAAAAGCACTTGTCGCAAGTGACCTCGTGGCGCAACGGTAGCGCGTCTGACTCCAGATCAGAAGGTTGCGTGTTCAAATCACGTCGAGGTCAGCTGATGTGTTTACAGGTGCTGCTGGTGCCGAACCTGGAATTTACACCATGCAGTCGGGTTTTAGCTTTACACCACCTAGGTAATCCGAATGAAGTTACAGAACAGTACAGAGCACCCAGTCAGGATCTTATGCAGCATTTCATCTTGAACACAACAAGAGAAAAGGCACACTGCACATCCGCGAAACATCACATCCGACTTTAGAGACAGTGACATCAGAGAATGGAAGTTTCAAACCGCTTTTCTGTTACAGGTTCAAGCAAACCTGAAAGTTAGGGAGTGTTTGGTCACTTTTGTATGAAAAAGTGTCTGAAGCCTGTAATTATAATTTGCCCTTCTTTTAATTGTGGTTGAAATCCACTCCCATGTACCAAGACCTTACAGTATATTCATGTTTACTTAAATGACTAACTATTGGACTATTGGACATTAGTTGGTGTTTTTTTTTTGTAACGATTTGCTATTTCATGCAGGAAAGAAAGGAACCCAGACCCAACGTTTGCTTTCAGGTGGGCTTCATTTACATAACAGACATCTATTTCTGAGGAGCCTGATTTGAATCACACAACCCCGGTAGAAGTCGAATCGACAATCTTATAAACCGAAATCAGACGCGTTATCCATTAAACCACTAGCCCGTCACGTAAATTAATTGCACCATGGTGAGTTCAGTGCCGCTACTAGTAATACCCCACCCCCATCTTAAATTTCTAAGTGAGAAACGTGTTTTCTACATTTTTTTTTAGTTTTAAAAAATCATCACTTTTAAGCAGACAAAGCCTTTATGTGTTGCTCTGAATTTCTAATTGATTTAGAATTCCAAGACAAAAGCGTTTCGTTCCACAGCGGCGTGAAATGATCACGTCTTTCACTGTACTTCTCTCTAGTAGTAAAGCAGATCTTGCTTGGTGAGCATTTGCTCCGGTAAATTAGGTCACTTTTCATGTTAACTCACTTCTTCTAAACACAACATTTCCCGGTGCATGTTTTCTCCATGAAAAAAAGACATGTGCATGTGCATGTTTTCCCTTACATGTTTTCCCTTACATGATTTCTCGTTTTGTTTCATCAAAGTGTACAGAAAGAAGAAAGAAAGGAAAAGTGTCGTTAATGAACTCTGTCCCCCTTGGGAGATGTCAAGCGCATTGGACATGAAAAGTGCCCAATAAAAGCCATTTCTCTTCATTTCTCTTACGGTCAGGGCTCCTGTTCCGTGTAAAGGAGGCAGCTTGCTCAGCCGGCAGACTCAGGGCTTCGTGAACGCAGATGGCTCAGAGCGGTGTGTCCAAGCGCCTATAAAAGAGGAGAATTCTGCCGGCACCGTAGCTGAGTCAGTTTAAGTACCTGTCTCGTTAACTGGAGATCCGGGCTCCACATCCCAGCTGTGCCTTTCTTCCTGTCTTTTTGTGCAGAAACTACCATCTTGGACAACCGCATAGGGCTTGATTTAGTTTAAAGCATGAATGCATTTCCTTTCTGCAACAACTTGTTTTTCAAGAAATTCATACAGCTTGTGAAAAATGAAATGTAATTCTTGGCTATCAGAGCAGTAGGAATATTGCCGACTGGCAAGAAAATGCAAGCAATGATTATTTTTTGACCGGAAAGGTGCGAATGGAGAAAAGCCTCTCTCATCAGTCTCTGTGGCGCAATCGGCGAGCGCGTTCGGCTGTTAACTGACAGGTTGGTGGTTCAAACCCACCCAGGGACGATCTTCTTATTATTGTCAATGTAAACACTGTCTCCGCTGAAGCCGAAACCTTAACCCTCTTTATATTTGCAGAAAATGCGAGTCTTTTGCCCATATCCAACAACAACACTTGAGACCGGGGAAGTCCAATAGTGATCAACACCGCAACTCCCCAGAAATCCATATTCACCCTTGGAAAAGTATCTTTGAATGGCTGGCGGGAGATATCATTTATACTCCTGTTGCGTCCTCTGCTAAAAGAGTTTAGAAATACAACGCAGATTTGTTTGAGAATTTGACAAGCACTGTTACAGTACGTTAGCACTGTGAAGTTGGATGTTGATATTTTGATATATTTACCTTAATTTTAACATAAATGTAAACATACATGCTGTACAATCTATGCTGTACAATCAAACACAGGTATATTTTGAGTCTCATGCTGATCGTCCTGTGGATCCAAAAGAAAATTTTAAAGCTGATACATTTTCGGTTGTAATTTGCATCTAGCTACAACGTCCCTGGAAAAGAGATTTTATTAGTTGCGTGCAATCGGTATCTTTTACTTTACGTATGGTAGTGGCAATAGTTTGAAAAATGTTTTCTAAAGAAGATTGTATTGCCAGGACCTGCCTTTAGCGCTCAGTAGCGATGACGCTGTTGATATAGATGGAGAAGAAATGTAAGTCTATTAAACTCTTAGCTAGACTGGGATCCTCCTCTTGCAGGTTAGTGTTTTTTAGGATGAAGAGCAGGAATCTGATGATATTAATGATATAATCTGCAATGGTCTGGTGAGACAGCCCAGTCATCTTCAACTGGGAAACAAATGTCTGCATTTTGGGAATGTCCTTCAGAAAACTTAAGGAAACTTCCGATGGATCCATAAAAAACAGGAACCTGGAGACATTTTCAACCTGAAAAACATATATAGAGAAAGTCATTATTTTTATGACCAACATCCATGGTATGTGAAGTTTAACCCGAGTAAAACCCATGTACCAAATACCTACCTCCTTGGAGCAGTTTACCATTCCCAGGCCCTGGATAAGGTATTGTTTAAAGCCAGCCAGGAGAGGAGAATCAAGAGTGTTTTCTGTAAAGTCCAGCCAGGGCAACTCTTTTTTCGGAGAGCTTTTAGATTACCTTTAACTGACACCCTGTAGATATAAGACACATGGACAATTACATGTATTATAAGTGTTTCCGTTTTCTTAGTTGGCTTCTGGGAGAAAATAGCTTTAATTGTGGCCCCGTGTGACTATGTATATCTACCAATTCACTGACATCCCAATTAAGGCTACATTTTTCCTTGCCTCTGTGAAACAAAATCAATTTTTATACATACAACGTGCAAATAAAAAATAAAGCACTAGAAACCCTATTGAGCAGAGAGTCTTACTGTTCCCCATCTTCCCCTTCCTCCTCCGCTTCTGCTTCAGTTTCTGGAGCAGCCTCTGGCATCTCTTCCTCCTGGACAGCGGCCTCCTACTCAGGGCCACTGGAATACAGGTAGATGCTTTTACATAATATGTTGTAACAATGATTTCAAAAAGAAACTACAGAAGCCTTACAAATTAAAAATATCTCACCTTACCAATGTGTCTTCAGGCTTCCCATGTACAAAAAGGCCCAAGGACTCTAGCAGTCTTACAACCGCTATCCTGTTTGCCTCACCAGACACGATCTCTATTCTGTTGTAATCCACGATGACCCCGTTCTTCAGGTGATTCATCATGTCCTTCCTCGCCTGTTGAGAGGCCATCGTGATCTCCTCTGCCAAGGTGTGCTTCATACACGCCCTCTTCAAGTGAGCAGGAAGCTGATCAAAAGTATTCAGGCACATCTTGCACACCAGGGGAATCCTCGCGGGTTTCCTTTTAAAATAAATAATATAATTTGTGTATAGAAACAAGCTAAGACTGATTTCTTAAATTATCCTTAATTTTCTCTCTCATAGTTTGAGCATAATGATTTTATTGTATTGCTCATTGCTCCAAAATAAATAATGGTTTCATAAAAAAGTGAACATTCTCATCTATATTCATTTGCAGTTACACTATTGCAATTAATCTGTATCCATTCTGCATTCATATCTACAAGAAAGAGCTCTCAATTAATTAAATGCCCCATTGAACTGGCCCTGATTATACAATGCAAGGAGAAGTCTTCTAAGCCAATACTTGTCACCAGAAAGAGGCTGTATTTCAATTACACAATATACAAAACAACACCATTTAACACAAAGATATATTCCACACCTCAGCATGCACATGATGAGATTCTTGATATTAGATTAGTAAAAACAATATCAATGCACTGAGAGACGCTTAAGAATAAAGATGCATCTGCCTGACTGCATATTTGTTTTAAAAGGTTATCAGCAAATGCATTTAAAAGTAAAAATGTAAAGTCTTACCTCTTGATCGTGGTGGTGATTCAATAACTAGGACCTTAGTCAAGTCTCAGAGTTACTGTACCTCCTGTCTTGTTATAATTTAATTTAAAAACAAGGTTAAGCATGGGTTTAAAGTATATTAAAGTATATTCAACAGTGCAGGTGCATCCAAAGAAATCCAAGCCCTCGGAAAGAATTACCATTTCCAAAGATGTCTAGTTTCAAGCATTAACATCCAAAGTACCCGTCTTAGCTGGGGCAGATAGTTTGCCAAGCCATCTGAAAGAATTACCATTTCCAAAGATGTCTGTTGTAAGCCAGGTTCAATCATTACCATCCAAAGTATCGGTCTTCCCTTGGGGCAAGGGAGTTTCCTGTGTGTCTAGGATGTGTACTTCCCTTAAATAAAGGATGAATATGGGTACCATAGGTATTAAATCTCTCAAAGCTCAGAGTAAACTAAAAAACCCTTGGTAAGTGTGTTATAACATGGATGGGTATTTATAGTCCAGTGCCTCCTATTTGGTGTCCCCTGAAGGCATTTTGAACCCAGCAGGTGACACTGATTTAGTTTTATTTGGCCCTGATTATGCAATAAAGGATAAGTAACCAGAAAGAGGTGGTATTTCGATTTTACAGTATATAAAACAATACATATATTCCACAGCTCAGCATGCACATGGTGAGATTCTTGATATTAGATTAGTAAAAATTACCAAGGCACTGAGGCTTATTAATAAAGATGCTTTTGACTGACTGGACCTTGGGGCAAGGTGTGTAAATTACAACAGACATCTTTGGAAATGGTAATTCTTTCTGAGGGCTTGGGAAACTCTATTTCTTTGGATGCACCTGCACTGTTGAATATACTTTAAACCCATGCTTAGCCATGTTTTTAAAATTAAATTATAACGATTTTTGTGTTTGATAATGGTAGCAAAGGCTTCCTCCACCCACTGCTTTGCCAAAGGGGAGTGCTGTTTTCTGGGAGGGGTGGAGTCTTTGCTCGGGGTAACTTTCTGCTGAGTGCAATATACCTTTCACTTTTCACCTGCAATCGAGACAGGAGGTACAGTAACTCTGAGACTTGACTAAGGTCCTGGATATTGAATCACCACTACGATCAAGAGGTAAGACTTTACATTTTTACTTTTAAATACATTTGCTGATAACCTTTTAAAACTAATATGCAGTCAGGCAGATGCATCTTTATTCTTAAGCGTCTCTCAGTGCATTGATATTTTTTTTCTAATCTAATATCAAGAATCTCATCATGTGCATGCCACGGTGTGGAATATATCTTTGTGTTAAATGGTAATGTTTTGTATATTGTACAATTGAAATAAAGCCTCTTTCTGGTAACAAGTATTGGCTTAGAAGACTTCTCCTTGCATTGTATAATTAGGACCAGTTCAATGGGGCATTTAATTTATTGAGAGCTCTTTCTAGTATTTAAGAATAAATATTAAATTTATGGTGTATTAAATAAAGGGTGAATATGGGTACCATAGGTATTAAACATCTATAATCTTAGGGTTAAAATAAAAAAAAAAACAAGGTGAATGAGGTGTAACATGGATTACATTGATTATTTAGTAGAACTTTAACTTTAGTAGAAAGTGGCTTTCAACAGCCATCTTTGGAAATGGTCAGTCTTTTAGACACCTGGGGAGAAGGTACAGAGTAATTTACACACCTTCCTGCTACCATGATCAGAGCAGTATTAGATTAAACTTGTCATTTATTGAAAGCCCAGTTTTTAACAATCATTTTCATTTTAACTTACTTTTTTCAAAGAAGGATCTGAGGTTCACTTCTTGAATTAAATCTTTTGACAAGAGGTAAGACTTCTATTTTACATTTAAACCCATGTTTAGCTGTGTTTTTTAGATTCAACTGAACCAATTTCTGTGTGTGATAATGTCCTTGAATTCTGACAACATCACACTAAATTACATGATATGAAACAGCTAATGTTTCTAGAGATTAAGTTTCTGGGATGCTTCTCATTACTTTGCATTACCAGGGACAGTTTAATTCACCTTGTACAGTATTGAAAGACCAAGATGCTTTTTTTAAAGTTATTTAACATTTTATAGAACTTTGTCTACTATGGCAACATGATAAGCTTTTGCACCTACCTGCCCCCCAGGGAAGGCCAATGCTTTCTAAATTGATGGTTCCCTACAGTAGACTGTACCTTATCTTCTAAGGCAATGTATATTGACCCAAATCAGTTTTGGAATCCAATCTACTGACGAGATGGAGCACATCCTTTTTTGGATACAGATTCATTGCAATAATGTAACTGCAAATGAATATAGATGAGCATGTATGTTTGTTCATATACAGTGGCAGGAGCAGTCTCTCATTGCAGTGAATTTTCAGGGCCAATTCATCTCTCCATCTTATACTGAATATGAGAGGTAGCTGTGTCTATATGGACTCCTCACTAGTTGGAATTTGTATATATTCCAGTGTTCCCTCAGCCAGTCCTTCTGTTGTAATTCAATTTATCTTATAACATTCCTTCCCCACTTCTAGGACCAGCAGTTTTTGAACTCCACAATGGCTCCTATTGGAAAGTCTGTGACTGAGACCAAGTAAGAGTTCACTTTTTTATATTAAGCCATTATTTCATTTGGAGCAATGAGCAAGTCTGATATAAATACAATAAAATCATTATGCTCAAACTATGAGAGAGAAAATTAAGGATAATTTAAGAAATCAGTCTTAGCTTGTTTCTATACACAAATTATATTATTTATTTTCAAAGGAAACCTGCAAGGATTCCCCTGGTGTGCAAGGTGTGCCTGAATACTTTTGATCAGCTTCCTGCTCACTTGAAGAGGGCGTGTATGAAGCACGCCACGGCAGAGGAGATCAGGATGGCCTCTCAACAGGCGAGGAAGGACATGATAAATCACCTGAAGAACGGGGTCATCGTGGATTACAACAGAATAGAGATCGTGTCTGGTGAGACAAACAGGACAGTGGTTGTAAGACTGCTGGAGTCCTTGGGCCTTTTTGTACGTGGGAAGCCTGGTAAATGATTTGAACTAATTTAACGTCATATTCGGGAAATCCAGAGAACGTCTTCACACTTGTCGTGGCTGTTGCAGGAAACACCTGTTGAATCTCACTCGGGATTTCTTGAGAGATCATTCAGCGAGCAAGTCGCAATTAGGAGATAATTTGGTATTTCTTAAGAGAACTCAGAGAACAACAGCACCGATAAATGCTGGGGAGACAGGTAGTTTTTTTGTAATCAGATTCCAATGTCGAATACTGTGTATGAGAGCTTACTGTACGTAACTTTCCTTTTCTCACATTTTCTGACGACTATTCCGAAGGGGCACCCTGTCAACTCCTAATACTTTCAAAAAATCTGTCTGCGTGTTTGATTATTGTCATTTAATTTTTAAAAAAGTTCAATGTTGATTATAACTAAAGAAATTAATGATCACAATCAAAAAAAGGGCTGAAGATGCGAGTCGCTTTTGTATTAGAGCTGGATGACACGAGCTTATAAATAAAAAACGTTTTCTTCCAATAAATCATACATTTTGTTCCATCCTTCTTACTATACTTCTCTCTTGTAGTAGTAAAGCATTTTGATTGAAACCGAACAATACATTAAAGGTTTCATCTGTACACTTATACTTACGCTGCTGTGCAGCGGAGCCTGATACACCCCAGTGGGCAAAAGACGTATAATATATGTCTTAAACGCATACCTTAGACGTATAAATGTGGTCTGCAATTCGTCTAGAATGAAATTCTAATATACGTCTATTGTTATACGTCAATTATACGTCTATGATTAGATGTTCATTATACATAAATGGTTGGAGTTCTATTATATGGATAAATTTAGAGGTCTATTATACGGATAACTTTAGAGGACTATTATACGTATATGGTTAGAGGTCTATTATACGGATAACTTTAGAGGTCTAATATACGTATATGGTTAGAGGTCTATTATACGGATAACTTTAGAGGTCTATTATACGTTTATGAGTAGAGGTCTATTATACATCAAAGATAGGTTTTACTGGTGTAGAAACTAGTAAATCAAGCCAATGATTTAGTTTAGAAATTTATTCAGAAAATACACATTCACACCTGAAAAATATGTATTTCAAATTATACATTGTATACAATCGATCAACAATCAACATATGGGCAATAATCATAAAAAACACAACTAGTCTTAAACTTCAGCTACAAATTCTGGTAACATGGCAATATACAGTATAGTAATGACAAACACTAATTACATTAACGCACTAAAACAAAAACACATTTTGATTCAAATATAAATTTTAAAATGCACAACTTCTACATTTCCAAGAAAAAAAATATTACAATGGAAATTAAGACGATTTTTGTCCACCATTTGCAAACCCTGTCTAATTGTCCTAACAATTAGAACCAGAAACTTATTATTTTCAGTGTCCAGATCTCCTGGCCCCCTGCCTTGCATATGCATTCTTCAAGTAATGCATTTTGTGCTCCTTAATTTCTTTTAATGTCGATGTAGGGTGGGACTATATTTATTACTATATTTAGTATACACGTGTAAATAAAGTAATTACTGCAAAAATAATTTCTTCGTGCACGATGCAGATTGCTGTATACTCCTAGTTGCGGCACACAAGACATTAACAGTAAAAAGCCTCAGGGGCTGTGTAAGATGTGTTTTCGACGTTATATATGCATTTATTAACGTTGTCGATTTTACGGTTGCAATTCAACGTTGATTATACGTCGCGGCAACGTATATATAAGTATAGCCGTATTTTCGCCGTGATATATACGTATATTCGACGAATCACTGCCCACTGGGACGGTGCCGTCCGGTTTCAGCCGCACAGACACATCCGGACCCCCGCTGAACGATCAGCAATCAATAACATTTGAACGATATAAGCTCCTGCGCTCCGGATCATGTGAGAGAGAAGGCACTGAAAAAGTCGTGTGAAAGTGGATTTTGCACCTGCGCCAGTGCTGTAGTGGTATCATACAGATGCCCATACAAATCCACCATAAAATATTGCTCTGCCCGTTGGTGGATTAGGTATGCATGCTATATTTCAATTTAAATATAAATTGAACCTATTAAAAATTCGATCTTAGATTCAAAATCGATTAATGTAAAAACTGATAAAGCTAAGGCTTTTTTTCAGGGCTATATCTACTTTTTTTTTAAAGAAGTCTATCGCAATTGTGAAAATTACATAAGGTGTACCAGCACAGGGAGTGAGAATGACCTCAGTCCGGCTCCCAGCAGAATCCGTCCTGGTTTGGTCACTGTCAGACTGTTTGGATCGCAACGTGGAAAAAAAAAATCGCTCTCATCGTGTGACTTCAACTGGAGGAAGGGAAGATCTCATGTTTAAAAAAAATTAGGACTGAAGATAACGTGAACTGAATCCGGGGCCTCACACTTATCAAATTATAAAATAATAATTATTAAAATATCAGGTTGTTTTATGCAGCATTTTGTGCACAGTACGTCGTATTTATCTAACAATAGAACAACAGCCTACCTCAAGGAGGGATTCACACGCAGTCTGGGGTATTTTCCCCTTTACATTTTTGCGATTTTATATCGAACCTGTTATACTCCCAAAAGTGCAGAGTAGCTTGTATTGTGTGCCCTGTTTGCCTTTGTAAGCATTTGATTAAAAAATAAGTTCACAATACGATAAAAACAGAGAAAGCACAAATGTAATAATATAACTATACAAAATCAATACCAAATCATAAAGCCAATTAAGTGCCTAACTTTTGAAAACAGACAACACTTTATCTACAAAAAACTTGACATTGGTATCTATTTTTGAATTACAAAGCAGATAGAGCAGTCCCTGAATTCAAAGACCAGATTAGTTAAAATCCCTTCCACCAATTTAGATTGATCTCGGAACAGGAGCCTCTGCTTCATCATTTATTGAGCTTCTGATCAACATGTGAGTGATAGTTATTTATTGTCTTTGATTAAAGTACACAAAAGTCGCCTTCCTTCGAGCCGGAGTCGAATCAGCAACCTTAGGATTCCCAGGTGTTCCTACTACAGTCCTCCGCTCTACCATCTGAGCTATCAAAGGGATAACAGGAGTTGTTTCCTCGCACACACTGCACAATGTAGTGAAATGTTCCAGGTTATTTAAATCCCAGTAAGACATCAAGTTTCCAACTCTTTTCCTTAGTCTTGGTTACCTTGAATTTAAGCTACGAACCAGGATTCTACTGTATACACTTCCGGGGATATTACAAAATGTTTGGTGTGCCATCAATCATTACAGGTGGAAATTGACTCTTTTCTTTCTCGAGGGATCATATTAAACCTTTCATTTGGATCGAGAAGAGGATCGGCATGAGACACAAAACATACCTGTCTTTTTTCTTAAAATCGAAGAATTCTTTAACTTAAGACTACAACGAACTCGGCCGCAGAAATCAGTCCACAGCTCCTTAATTAACCTGTTCTTCACTTCAAGGAACCCAATCCTGCGCCCTCTAGAGGTTACTGAAATAGAGGACAGACTGAAATGAAGACATTCAGAAGCAGACTAAGGGGAACACTGGATCTACATAAGAATATTACCCTTTATAGTGGGAATAAAATTGTCGCGACATAATGAATTTATGCATCAGTTGCTTGGAATATCATTGTAATATTTAAGTTGCTTTCCTGTCACACCACTTTTATTAATTATGAAGTTTATCAATACACATTTATTTAAAACAATGTCATTTATTATTAATACACTTTCATTCCATTCTTATTAGAAGCTGTATCACAGATAATGCATGTAAAGCCTTCAGTATGCGATTGTGAGTTCAGTTATCCCAGGGAGTGAAGAGAACTGAAATTAAGTGAAATAACATTTAAATAGAGTGTAAATCTTCAAAGTTATCTCTCACTTCAGAATATTTACAAGAACTTACGAGGCGTGGGGTTTAAACCCACGTGGACATTTGTTTATTAGATCTTAAATCCCACGCCTTAACCACTCGGCCATCCTGGTCAATAGCAATTTTCTCTCCGTTCTTTAACATTTCAATATGATTCAACAAGTTAAAAAAATAAACCACTGCCCTTTCACAGAAACGTATCCCGTTCTGCCGCGCACCAAACAGGGGTACTTAGCACTGTACTAAAGAGGAGCTGTTTACTGTCAGCAGACATTTCCTCATTTCAAAAGACGTTTTCGCCTGCTCTCAGCTTTTTAAAGACGGTCATAAACGCTCAAGAAGTAATTAATTTCAGTTTGAAGTCTGTTTCTTTTGTCTCCGCTCTTGATGAAGAGAAGCCGTGCGTGGGAGACTCCCTCTCTGAAGAAGTTTGCCGTCACCCTGCAAGAGAGAAGATCCATCATTCACCGAGGCAACCACTGAGACAATTAACATTAAACACGTGAAATGCGAGATGCTTTCTACCTAGGGATTTTATCGTTTCTCCTTTGTCAGAAGTGGGATGTAAACAATGGTCTCCAGGAAAAGCTGGAACCTAAACGCAACGCCTTAGACCACCAATACGGAATTATATTTTATTTCTTTCTACTTGTTGAAAAGAAAAAAAGTGAAATCATGTAATGAGGGAAATGTCTTTTTTTCCATGGGAAAAACTAGTACGAGGAAAGTTTATTGAGCAGCGCTCAATAAAAACGATCAGAAACCGAAAGCGCTTCTTATGCGGATCAGTATATTCCGATGCCGGTGATTCTGCAGAAGAAATAAGAAAAGCTGAACTCAAAGCACTGTGCTGCCATTACGGCTACTGTGTCTGCAGCTGCTTTAAGATCTACTCACACCGTGTTGCCATTAAGGCTACATAGTTAAAAAAAAACGTATCGTCATCTTTTTGAACGTGATTATTAGACACCCGTTAAATCTCCACCGAGGTTTCTTGAGAAATCGTTCAGCGAGCGAGTATTAAAAAACTACGTCGCTTCCAACCCCTGCTGTCACTGTAAACTCGGACGTGATGTTCTGCAGATGTGCAGTGTGCCTTTCCTCTTGTCGTATTCAAGAGTACTCACTGTGATTTAATTTAGATGATTACGTGGAGTAGAGTGACAAGATCTACTTGAACATTTTCGGTTTGTGAAATGAAACACTAAATACACTCCTGTAAATACAAGTAATGGACATTTAAAATAACCACAGTACAGCTAGAAGAGTGAAAGATAAGAGACTACTGAGAATGACTTTCACAACTGACTTAAGACCAGCACAACCGCCCGAACAGGGACTTGAACCCTGGGCCCTCAGATTAAAAGTCTGATGCGCTACCGACTGAGCTATCCGGGCTCTGAAAGAAAGGCGACACTGTCGGGATCCTCGCAAGTCACGTGTCTCTTGTGCTGAAGAGCAGTCATACCTGACCCGTCTGGAATGACCACTGACAGACTTTATCATGAAGCGACGGCACCACTCCCAGTAGAATGAGTGAAAAATACAGCATGACATTGGTAGTTAAGGGGCTCTCACAATCCATCTTTCCTCACATTCCTGATTTTTTTCAATAGCATTTTGACTTTTTTTCACATTCTGATTTTTTTCACATTTAATAAAATCTTTTAATCAACAACATTAAAAAGAAAACAAATGGAACATTTTTTGGAACAATAATTAAAAAAAAACTTTCAATGCCTTGGTTGTATACGTGTGCACACCCTTTATAAAGGGAGTTGCAACAGTGCTGAAATTTAAAGAGCATTTCTGTAGAGAAAACAGCATTTTTTCTGCCTTGATGTTAAGATTAGGGAGCCTGTCTTTTAGAAATTCTATTTCTTAACACCTTGCACAGCCTCCTGACAGACTAACGAATATTTTTTGTAGAAATTGGCTCACACACCGGAAGACACTAACGTTTATTTACATTAGAGTATGTACAACTCAGGCTTTAACAGATGTTCATGATGTTTCACACGGGGTGTTACCTGTTGTAGTGTTTCAAAAGATGTGTTAGCGGACCACAAATTATCTTGAAAAGATTTGGGTTTGTACTGGCGGATTCAAACCCGACTCAATTATTTGGAAGGCGCTTGTACCACCAACGCACTTCCAAGAAGCACCTGCAAATTATCACAATCCTCTCTCTCACCAACAAAGTTATAGAGACACATACGTCCAATGAAAACTAATTTTATTCACTCAAGGCTCCACTCTTTTGTTGTGATGTCATTTTAATTGATATTAGCTTTGATAAGGTGTCGTTTTTGCCTCTTAAAGTCTGCTCCTTTCTTCCTGGTATAGAAATAACATGTTCCATCTTTGTTTAAAAACACCACTAAAAGTAAATTATTCAGCTCTAACGCCTGTGTGCATTGACAAGACATCTCAAAAGGACTTATCAAATAAGAACACGATCCTGCCTGTTACCATTCCTGTGGTTGGGGCGTTGTTTCACCCTTTTATGTTCTTCTACAATATTTGCAGACAGGGCTTTATCACTCGAGTTGTACAGAACAAGTGTGCATCGGCCCATGAAAATAATCAGTAGTGCTGTTTTTCTATGCATAGTTTAATCAAGAGCACTTAAAAGATGCAAAAAGCTTTCAAATAAAACAGAATTGAAAGACAGTCGAGTAAGGAGGTAGAAAAAAGCACTCCCGCGTCTGGGAATTAACCACCGTCGCACGTGTGACTGGATACAAAAATAATAGATTAATTTGTGCCCAGTCTCTTGAAGCTTCAATGCGATTATTTTTCCTTCCTTATTTCTTCATTCCCATGCATTTACTCTGTAGTAGAGGAAACGCACAAGTGGGAAACTGCAGGCATTCTTCGTGAGTGGTGGATTGTGATCAGTGAGCATCTGGACAAGTCTGTTCCATTACCTTTTCCATCGGGGATGTAGCTCAGTGGTAGAGTGCATGCTTCGCATGTATGAGGTCCCGGGTTCAATCCCTGGCATCTCCAGGTGCTTTATATTACAGTACTCACATTGCAATCTTCTGTTGAGTGAGAACTCTTTGCTTGTGTTCAGAGAGAGCCAGGTTTACACAATTAAATGCAGGCACACTCGACGTGCTGCAGAGTTGCGCTGCTGTTTTAAATGTACCTCATTTAGTTCTGTTAAATCCTAAATTATTTGAACTAATAATTTAGTTCAAATTCAGGAAATCCTGAGATTGCTTCACACTTGTCATGGCTGTTGCAGAAAACACCTGTTGAATCTCACCCAGGATTTCTTGAGAGATCATTCAGCGAGTGAATCCTCCTTCTAAACTCCGCACTAAACTGAAAGCTTCACGAACTCCTCACTGCGTGTCCTGTACTGTTACAAGTGCTTTCGTGTAGATGTGAAACACTGCCATAAACACACTTTGAACTTTTTCCGTTTGTTAAGGAAAATGCAAAAGAGCATGACAAGTATTGAACGTATAAAATATCCATGGCACAACTCGAGAAAGTACTGAAGGACTACACATCGACTTTTGATGATTACAAGAGATTCAAGAAACACAATCGTCCGCAGCTGGGTTTGGATCCTGAACTCTAGAGTTAAAAGAACATAAGCGACGGATATGACCTATAAACTCTCTGAATTGTCTTATAGTTTATGAAATAAAACAATTTCTTAATAAATTCTAACTGTTGATAGACGATTTATTGAATTTTAACAAAATCACAATGACAAACTTTTTCGGTTAAACTGTTATTCACATACTCTAATGTAAATAAACGTTAGTGTCTTCCGGTGTGTGAGCCAATTTCTCCAACAAATATTTGTTAGTCTGTCGGGAGGCTGTGCAAGGTGTCAAGAAATAGAATTTCGAAAAGACAGGCTCCCTAAGCTTAACATCAAGGCTGTTTTCTCTACAGAAATGCTCTTTAAATTTCAGCACTGTTGCAACTCCCTTTATAAAGGGTGTGCACACGTATACAACCAAGGCATTGAAATATTTTTTTTAATTATTGTTCCAAAAAACGTTCCATTTGTTTTCTTTTTAATGTTGTTGATTAAAAGATTTTATTAAATGAGAAAAAAATCTGAATGTGAAAAAAGGTCCAAATGCTATTGAAAAAAATCAGTAATGTGAGGAAAGATGGATTGTGGGAGCCCCTTAACTACCAATGTCATGCTGTATTTCTCACTCATTCTACTGGGAGTGGTGCCGTCGCTTCATGATAAAGTCTGTCAGTGGTCATTCCAGACGGGTCAGGTATGACTGCTCTTCGGAACAAGAGACACGTGACTTGTGAGGATCTCGACAGTGTCGACTTTCACTGAGCCCGGATAGCTCAGTCGGTAGAGCATCAGACTTTTAATCTGAGGGCCCAGGGTTCAAGTCCCTGTTCGGGCGGATGTGCTGTTCTTAAGTCTATTGTGAATGTCATTCTAAATAGTCTTTAATCTTTCACTGTTCTAGCTGTACTTGGTTATTTTAAATGTCCATTACTTGTATTTACAGTAGTGTATTTAGTGTTTCATTTCACAAACCGAAAGTGTTCAAGTAGATCTTGTCACTCTACTCCACGTAATCATCTAAATTAAATCACAGTAGAGTACAGAACACGCAGTGAGGAGCTCACACAGTGAGTACTCTTGAATACAAGAGGAAAGGCACACTGCAACTCTGCAGAACATCACGTCCGAGTTTACAGTGACAGCAGAGGTTGGAAGCGACGTAGTTTTTTAATACTCACTCGCTGAAGATCTCTCAAGAAACCTCGGTTGAGATTTAACGGGTGTCTAATAATCACGTTCAAAAAGGTGACGATAAGTTTTTTTTTTTAACTAGGTAGCCTTAATGGCAACACGGTGTGAGTAGATCTTAAAGCAGCTGCAGGGTACCCGTAATGGCAACACAGTGCTTTGAGTTCGGCTTTTCTTATTTCTTTTGCAGAACCAGTGGAATCGGAATATACTGATCCGCATAAGAAGCGCTTTCGGTTTCTGATCATTTTTATTGAGCGCTGCTCTAAGTACCACAGGCAAGATGGCTGGTGGTCTAAGGCGTTGCGTTCAGGTCGCAGTTAACCCTGGAGACGTTTGTTAAAATCTCACTTCTAATAAAGAGGTCTTTCTCGTTAGAGTAGAAACAATTGAAGCCTTAAGCGGGAAAAAAATCACAACATCTCCGTTTCACGTGTTTAATGTTAACTGTCTCACTGGTTGCCTCGGTGATTGATGGCTCTTCTCCCTCGCAGGGTGACGGCAAACTTCTTCAGAGAGGGAGTCTCCCACGCACGGCTTTTCTTTATCAAGAGCTGAGACAACAGAAACAGACTTCAAACTGACATGAATTACTTCTTGAGCGTTTATGACTGTCTAGAAAAGCTGAGAGCAGGTGAAAAAGTCTTTGGAAATGAGGCAATGACTGCTGACAGTAAACAGAGCTGACGCTCAGCTGCAGACAAGCGCTCCTCGTTAGTATAGTGCTGAGTACCCCCGCTTGTTGCGCGGGAGACTGGGGTACGTTTCTGTGACAGGTCGCTGGTTTAGTTTTTTAACAACCTGACTTCACTTAAAAAGTGTGTACTGTGTCCTACGTTTCGGACTTGTTACAGCGGTAGAATATGGAGATCATCTCCAGTTTTGAGCTCAACTGCAACAAGAAGTCATGCTAAATGTAGTATAGTGAGTAGACATCGCCAGACAACAGAACGAGAGAGTAGAAGGCAGGAATATATGGTGTAAGGGCGTGATCTGTGTAGTTAATAAAATAGTTAAAATAATATAAAAACGTCTCTTTATTAAGATACACAACATTGAAGGCGACGAGAGATGAGTGCTTGACGGACTCAAAGCGAGTGCAGTGCGGATTTTAGTTCTCTTGCTGGTAGAAACGAACTTCGTTTAGCTTGCGCCATGGACGATATGGCATCCGCGCCGAGAAGCTTTGCTTATGCCCAGCTTTTTCCACCGCTTCCACTGAACCTCGTAGCTCCGGATTTGTATACGGAATACAAGATATGGATGGAGTCCTACAGATTTTGTTAAATAGCCAGTGGATCTACAGAAGCTCAGGATGCCGTGAGACGTGCTACATTACTGCACTGTATCGGGGCTCCCGTGCAGCGGATTTTCGCCAACCTCCCTGGAGAAAAAGGTACATATGAACAGACTGTAGCTGCCTTAGACGCTTACTTTACACCGCGGAGAAATGTGGTTTTGGAACGGCATACATTTAGGCAGAGAACTTAGTCTCAGGACGAATCTGTTGATGCTTTTGTGACTGCACTACGAGAACTGGCTAAATCTTGTGACTTTGGAGTATTGGAAACTGACATGTTAAGAGATCAACTTGTGGAAAAATGTGCGCATAAGAGACTATAAATTGCTGCAGGATGAAGGGCTGACTTTAGAAAGAGCTCTTACAGTCGCTAGAATTCATGAAGCAGCTCAAGCAGAATCAAGAATGCTTTCTGACCACAGTGACAAAGTGACACTGAACGGGGCGCTCGCTCAAAATTTACAATCAAAAGCCGAGCAGCAGGACGCAGTCATGCTAGAGAAATAGAAGAACAGGGGACGGCTGACATTACATGTTACAGGTGCGGACTAACAACGCACAAAGCAGATGAATGCGGAGCGTGAACAGCAAAATGTCTACACTGCAAGAAAACAGGACATTGTGCACATGTCTGCAGAACTTCACGTCCGAGTTTAAGGACAAGTATCCCTTTTATTGTTGTTGCTGCCTCCGGTTTACATTTGGCGATGTAAACCAGATTCAGAAAAAAATAATTTGAACAACCTTATTCCCATGCTTACAAGTAGGCGCGGTGGCCAAGTGGTAAGGCGTCGGTCTCGTAAACCGAAGAGCGTGGGTTCAAGCCCCACCCGTGCCTGTTTCATTTGTCACCGCTTTCCTTTAGTTTCAAAGTCTTAAAAAAACTCACAATGTAGGGATCTCAATAGTAAGAGAACATAACTGTCGCCAGTGATTAGTATTCTTGCATATCCTGCCTTGTTTTTTAGTCGACAAAGCTTGTTTCTCTTCACACCCACCTTCTGAATGATCGCCTCAGCATTGGGAAGGAACGTGCGCTTTGTACAGCCCCCGACTCCATGGTCTGATCACAAACAGATCGGGTGAGCTGTCAGTCCAGGTTGGAAGGAACGTTCGAAAGCACTAAAAATCTGACTTAGAAACGAGAAGACCGTGTTTTTTTAAACGAGTAAACGATAAAATAATATACTGCCTGCAAGACTATGTCAAGTTCAAGTTCAAATTCAAGTTAAAAGTTCAAGTTTATTGTCATTATACTCATACGCAGGTATATGGAATAACGAAATGGTATTTAGCTAGCTCTCGGACATAAGTAGTACAAAGAAAAAAACACAACAACAATACAATTGTATAACAAAAGAAAGAGACAACAGCCGATGTGCAAAAAACAACAACAGGCAGTGTGCAAAACAACAAAAAGGTAACAGGTTATGTGCAAAAACATGCATCAACAGAATGAAATAAAGGGATAGAAATGATGGGGAGTGAGCTTTTGACATGTATGGTAGAGATAGATTTTCAATATGTGTTTGGGTTTTTGGTAAGAAAGAAGGCACTGTGAGGTTCAGATCATAGGTGAGAGGTGAGGTGAGAGTGAGAGAGGCTGGGAGTTTAATAGTTTGATAGTGCGGGGGTAAAAACTGTTTCTGAGTCTGGTAGTCCGGACCCGAATGCTCCGGTACCGTTTTCCATGTCATGCTAAACGCCATAAATTGTGTTCGTCCAGTCATATCAATCGTTCTAAAGTTACGGAAAATCGGATGCGACTGGTACAATCAGCACACATTTTTCAGGATATCCAAGCGGTTTAAAACAGCAAATTCACAGCTTCATGTCTTTTAAGCTTTGTGTTTCGCTCTCCAAATAGAGGCACGGGTTCAAATCCCACTCCCGACAGTCAGGCGTTTTACCCTGACTTTTTTATCTGTCTTTACACTGTTTCAGTGTTGTTGTGCTCGCTCACAATCACAGTATGAGGAAAATGGAGAAACTGCTTAGCAAAAACATAACGGACAGAAAAAAGCTTCGTAAACACGTGAATGTGATTAGCAGCAGTAAGGTATGCATTCAAATGTTTAAGGCTGATTTAAAAAAGCAGCAGAAGAAAGGTGCAGCACAATGCAACACAATTTGTGAGAATTCGCGGGTTTTTATGCTGCTTGGACTTCTTTCAAGCCTATGAGGTGACCCCCGTTTTATTTTCATTTTCAAACTTCAGAACCGAAAAACAAAAAGGTTTCATGTGTGACAGCATTCCGTTGCAAATACCGTTTCCACGATGTATTCAGCGACAGGAATGAAATATTTTAGTGATGGCTCTGCTTTAAAAAAAACACTATTGTTCCAACCCCCAAAAAGACAAAAGTGGCATGCCTGAATAATTACCGCCCAGTAGCATTAACATCTGTGGTGATAAAATGCCTGGAGAAGCTGGTGTTGTCACACATCAACTCCTCCATCACAGAGTCCCTGGACCCCCTGCAGTTCGCCTACCAGAGCAACAGATCAGTGGATGATGCTGTCTCCCTGGCTCTTCATACAGCCTTGGAACACCTGGACACTAAGAACTCGTATGTGAGAATGCTGTTTTTGGACTACAGTGCAGCATTCAATTCCATCATACCCAGTCAACTGGTGACAAAGCTCAGGGGATTAGGTCTGTGCAACTCTGTCTGCAACTGGCTGCTGGACTTTCTTATCGAGAGACCACAGGTGGTGCGGATAGGCAATAAAACATCAACACCACTCACCCTGAGCACTGGAACCCCACAAGGCTGCTATCTGAGTCCAAGGTTGTACTCCCTATTTACTCACGACTGCACAGCAAGACACAGCAACAACCACATCATTAAGTTTGCCGATGACACCACTATAATAGGACTGATCAGTGATGATGACGAGTCCACTTACAGGGATGAAGTTGTACAGCTGCTTCGGTGGTGTCATAGCAATAACCTGGACTTGAACATAAAGAAAACGAAAGAGCTAATAGTGGACTTTCGGAGACACAGGCCACACACTCACAGCCCACTCAGTATTGATGGAACGGAAGTGGAAACAGTCACCAGCTTTAGGTTTTTGGGAATTCACATCTCTAAAGATCTAACCTGGACTGTGAACACTGACTCTATCATGAAGAAGGCTCAGCAGCTCCTTTATTTCTTGAGGTGCCTCAAGCGATGGGGGATGCCAATACATGTGTTGGTGAACTTCTACCGCTGCACTATCGAGAGCGTCCTCACCAACGGGATCACCGTGTGGTATGGCAACACCTCTTCGCGAGAAAGAAAGGCACTGTAAAGAATGGTAAATATGGCCCAGAAGATCATCGGCTGCGGTCTCACCAAGATTAAACAGCTCTATGAGGACCGCTGCCGTGGTAGAATTCTGGCCATCACAGAGGACAGTCACCACCCCGGGCATGAGCTCTTCACCCCACTGCCCTCAGGCAAGAGATATAAGAGCATACGGACACTTACCACTAGATTCTTCAATAGCTTTTATCCACAAGCAGTGAGACTGGCGAACACATTTAGCCATCCCCCTCGGACCACACCTACACCATCACCATCTACCTCATTGTAATTTATTTATTGTACGTCTCCAGTCATTGTTTACACATCTGTATTGTTTATATTCAAACTGTCTGCATGTTTACTTGCACATTGTCTATTGTTTGTTTGTACATTGTCTTGATGCACTGTTTGCACTTTGTTTTGTTTTTTTTACACTTGTTTTACAATCGAGAGACTTTCTGTAAGTAAGAATTCCATTGTACCAGCACCGGTTACATATGGCAATAAAGTTCAAGTCAAGTCAAATGCGAGGAATTTCAGAAAAATCTGGAAAAGCAACGCTTGCAGTAAATTACAAATTTAAAGCGTGTAGTCAGCATGAACAGAACAATGCAATGCTCTGGAAAATATGATCTGAAGCTGCAATTACTCTTTTATCTCGGGCAGTTCATTCCGATACGATGTTTCCGCAGAATAAATGAAATGCCGAACTCCAAACATGTTCTTGCCATTATTATTACTCCTGCTACTGTAGTTTTAAGCTTTAATCAGTGGGTATGTAATGTTGTAAAGGGGCTGGACTACTTTGTTCCGTCAAAATTCCATTATGTGAATTTATGCTTTTTTAATATAAGCATTAACAATACAATGCATGCTCAAAAACCGTTACTTATTAGCTTAAGAAGCGGCAGTGTTTTGACAAAGTGCGGTATTCAAACAGTAAATGCTGAAGTGTTTAATACTTGATTGAGAGCAGATCTCCCTCGATTTAGACAAACTTTTGTTCGGCCGATGATTTCAGATCAAAATCTGAATCAAGTGGAAAGAAAGCTGAATTACGCTGGGTACTGGGTATCACTGTTACACCATCAGGTCATGCTAGGAGGATTTGGGGGATCAAACTGACACAGAGGGACCCAATGTGGGGACTGAACCCACAGTTCTGAGATTAAGAGATTCATGCTCTATCAACTGCACCTATAACTCTTGTGCTACAGCAGTAATGTTTCTGGGTGTGGATGAACATGACATAATAGGCTGACAGCAGGAACACGTGGCCCACAGGCAGTGACAGTATCGCTATCACATTTGGCTGCAGTATATTGTGTTGAGAGCAGCAACAACTTTCCTGCAGAGATGGGAGTGCCTTTCATACAGCTCTTTCAATCGGACAGTGTAACAGGAACCGACCTAAAGTTTCGGCTGTGGATCCATCTCCGCATGGGGGAAAGAGACAGTAAAATAGCAATGAAGAAACAGAAAGAATTGTGCTCGCTGCAAAGTAGGAAAGAGGTGGTCAGATACATAAAACAGCTTGGTGATAATTTGCAGCGACAGTTTTATGTTATTTAGTACACGGATTTCTCTTCATGTTCCTTAAGATGTGTAATTTGTATGTTGGTTGTATGAGAACAGTTTCTTCTCAAGTCCTGTCAATTGACAGTGGAGAGCTAGCTGGTGCACATCTTCAAGAAGACTCTCTTTAAGGCAATTACAAGTTTCTCAAACAAATCTGTGTCATATTTTTAAAATAATTTAGCTAATGAGCAACGAGAGTATAAATTAATTCTCCCAATCTCCATACAAAGATAAAACTCCATGTGTGAGTCTAAGTTTCTTTGAGGCTACTGATGTACGTCATTATTGGACATTCCCAGTGATATTGACTAAGGAGCTCAATTTTTACATGTTGTAGTTCAACATGTGCAAAACATTCGTATCCCCTGCAAATATCGGCAAGGTCAGTGATATTCTCAACAATGCGTGACATTGCAATTCGTGCCATACTTTTTCCCGATGTATTCTGACATGCCAAGATCAGAGGGTCATATTTAAAAAACTGGTGCATTAAAATTGTTTGTACTTCAGGATTTTGATAGTCTGTTACATTGTCTTTCACACATCAGTGTCAGAACTGTGAGACATTTTCATAATCGGGGGGGAGGCCGTAGAAATAAGCAGAAAGTGCAATCACTTTTTCCCAGTGTAAGTCCGTGTTATGGTGAGTTTTTAAAATTGGTTTGCGATTTTCTGAAATATATTCCATACAAAAATATAGTTTGGACAGTCGCTATTTGGATATTCCCTTTCAGTGAAGATGTCTACAGTTTTCCAGCCGGATTAGTACTGATCGAAGAGAGCCATCTACAGGCGAAAGGCGACATAACATCACAGCAGCAGCATTTAAGGTGGAACGAAAAACACGCATAAGAAGCTGGCGAATAAGAAGCTACTGTAACTTCAGCCTCGTAGCAGACCCTGGGAGGCACGCTCAAAATAATCATCTTTCCCAGTACTTCAGAGTCTTATTTAGATCGCTTCACTGCAATTTTATTTGATTGATGGGAGATGTGAAGCCATCAAGCCTGAACTGCGCTTCACATTGAAATTGAAGCCATTTCTCATGTTCTCTCAGTGTCGAGGAAGCAATTGAGTGTAAAGGAGGCGACTTGAAAATGAAACGTGTAATCACCTTACAGAGGGTCTTCACGACGGGGTGCGTCAGCTAGTTCTCCATTATTGTCAATTTACTGGACTTCTGAAGAAACCTATCTACAACGAAAATACAAACTGCACAGTTCAAGGCACATGAAGAGAAATCAGTGTGCCGATTGACTCAAAAATGTCGCTACAAACAATCTACCAGGCTGATTTACTTGTCCGACCACCTCCCTCCGTCCCCCTTTGCTGTTAGCACAATTCTTTCAGTTTCTTTTCTTGTATTCTCCTTGCTATTTCAGTGTTCCCCATGTATAGATGGATCCACAACCGAAACCGTTTTCACCCTGTGTTTCTGCAGCGTCAGTCTGTATGAGGAGCACACTTTGCACAGCTCCAGTGGCGCAATCGGTCAGCGCGCGGTACTTATACAGCAGTGCACAGCGAAGTTATGCCGAGGTTGTGAGTTCGAGCCTCACCTGGAGCAGCGTCTTTAGCTACTGAAAGCAACTGTCAAGTTAAGATATTATTAGGTATCTGATGGAGATAAATTAACATCAAACGAAGAAGTAAAGGTTTACTTCGAGTCACAATCAAATAAGGCTCCACAGCTGAAACATTGTGTTTCCTTCTCTTTTCAGCATGGAATAAACCTTGACTTTTTCCTTTGAAGCCCATGCATTCTGACGCAGCTCCCTACTTAAATTACCATCAGCTGTGTACCTCCAGCTGACCTGTACACAAATATATGAGAGAGGTCTACTGAGACGAGAGGAGCACTGAAGACTTGAAAAAGCTCTCGAATTAGACTCTGTGTTTTTGTTGTTCCCCAGATTTGTTTTTAATGTTCTTTTTCTTTTGAAGTTATTGCATTTGTTTTTTTTTGTAGTTGTTAGACTACTACAGGGATTTACCTAGGTTCCTGGAAGACTTCTTGTTTTGTGTTTGTTGTGTTTTCGGGTTAAAATTGTTTTTTTCTATTTATAGGACCCCACGCATTACTATGGGAGTAGATAACTTTAGTTCTTACATTGTACCTGAAATTACCACATAAACTACTACTCTGTTTCCCTTTTTTTAAAAGGCACAAGTGAAGTTTGTTTTTCCTTGCTGCTGATTGGTAGCTACAATGGGTCAATTGCAATAAACCCTTATACAATAAACTCCACTGAAATTTGTCAGCAGCTCTGTACTAAACCTGTTCTCAATTGCAACAAACCTAAAATAACAGCTGCTGCCCGTTAGATGTTACTGCATTAGGAGTCTAGCTTAAACCACCTCTTCATAGGTTTTAAGCTACTCAGTAGCGGACTAAGCAGAACAATCGATCACATTAGAACTGTCTTGAATGTAATGGAAATAATGTACTCATTAAGTAACAAGCTTATGCACCACTTGCTTGAAAATTATTATTATATTTAACTAAAATTGCTTTCCAGACACCACAAATATTCACAATGAATGTTATCATTACACGTATTTACTAATAAAAGTGTTATTTATTAATAATTATGTATATGTTCCATGTATATTTTTATTAGTAGCTGTATTACAAGTAATGCATATACAGTCTTTATTATAGTTAGTTTTCAGTTATCCTGGGGAGGGAAGAGAATGGAAATTAAGGAAATAAAAATTTAAAGGGCTTTTAAGTCTTCAATGTGTTCTGTCATAGCTGTGTGTTGTCACATCTGGGTGTTAGTTTAGTATATTTGTTGTATTATTTATTGTGATTTAACACTACACTTGTGTTTCTCAGGAGAAAGCAGTAAGGTTTTGTTTTATTTGAGGGTACAGAAAATTGTATTGTACGCCCAAATGTAAGGTTACGTTAAGAAAACATTATTGTTACCTTTTGCAACGTTATTTATTTAAGACGGTTCTTCAGAATAGTGTCCCTTACGTATCTGTGACTGTGGTCCAACAATAACGGTGCTGAAATAGCCGGAATGTGTGGGAAGAAGATGGAGATGGAACAGGAGGCTTATTCAGTCGATAGAAAGGTTGTGTAGGACTGAACACACTACGGTTATGGTACTGGGTTTAAGAACATTACGATCCTACAGTCTCCTGATCCGTAATCAGATGCGTTATCCAATGTACCACTGGCCCTTGTACTGCATTCCTCAAGTGCACCACTGTGAGCTTGCGCCGCTACAATAATACATCGCCCCAGTCCAAATTTTCTCAATTAGGTGCACGTTTTCTATGTGTATTTAGTTAATAAGTCTTTCATTTTGTCTGTTTTAAAAATTGCATCTCTTTAAAACAGACAAACGAGTTTATGTGTTGTGCTGAAATTCACACATGAGGGCATTCAAACGAAAGAAATCACAGAAAAGATATCGCGCTTAAAAAGAAATCAGAGTGGAGACGCTGGTGATAGAAAACAGAGCTTCATACGATGCATGAGATGCTTTACCTCTGAACTAAACTTGGCTCTTTAATCGTGTTAGGAAGAGTGTATAGTCAACAGTGTACATTTTAAAAATCTAAGCAAGAGATTGAGACAATGAGACACGAAGTGAATTTGGAACACGAGCCTCTCCTTCATTGTTTAATGAGCTTTTGATGAACATCTAAGTGAAAGACAAATTCACTATTTTCACTTTGTGATTAAAAAACACTTTTATCACACGTTAAGCACTCCTGATGGTGTCGAATAGTTCTCTTTTCTACCCTCATCATTTGAGGATCCCCAGCTAAAATATCTTTTTAAACTACAACAAAATTGCAATATTTTGAATACTATTTAAGTTTACATAGTCACATTCCCAGTGATATTGACTTAGGCGCTCAACTATTAACTTCTTGTAGTTTGACTTTAGCCAAAAGTTTGAAATCTCTGCAACTATCAGGATGCTTAAGGACATCCAAAGAAACCCCATCACATTTAGGGGAGACGGTGTTGAGGTCTGATTAATTTGAAATGCGTCTCTGGGGACTTTTGATTTACCAACGTTATGTTTAACTGAAGGATATGCGGACTGACTGTGCCATAGAAACTAACGCACATCACCTTTCTTCTACATTCACAGGTTTTTGGCTAAAGACAAAAAAATCGTTTTTGTTTCCTTGCCAGCTGGCAGTAATTCCTCTGCACTGACAAAACAGATGAGTATTTTATCTTTCGCAATTTGTATGGATTTTTTTAAAAACAAGTTGTTCCAAAAATTAAATGAACACTTCCATTAAATTTAATGTAGAAGGATGTTGCTTTCCATAATGATACACTGTGTGGCAAGACAGGCACCACTGAGACTCAACCCCAGGATCTCCTGTTTACTAGGCAGGCACTCTAACCAACTAAGCCACAGCATTCTCGCATCCTAGTGTTAATTCTGCATCAGCAGGGTCAGCTTGTCAGCACGCCTGTCTCCATTTGGTGGTTTGAGCTGACGTTGCCATTAAATGCGACCGAGAATACTCCAACCGGCGCGCCGCTATGCCTGCCGTCGGAGAACTAAGCCATGGCACTGGCATCAGATATCCCTTTTACAGCCACTTGGACACATCTCAATTGCTCTGAGACACCTGCATTCAGTGTGCGCTGAGCCTGCTCGCTGGGCAAGTGACGAGAAATGGCTTATGTCCAAGGAGCTCAATTTGCTTTTTATGTTCAATGGGGTGTCCACTACAGCTAACACTGAAGCGCAGCACAGGCTCTGTGGTTTGACATCTCCCAAGGTAAATGTTGAAATTGTAGGTGGAAGAGGAAAATTACCCTTGAGTATGGGGAAAGAGGCAACTCATGTCCGGAGGGGGCTGAAGTGTGTATGGAGGTGGCCTAGTGGTTAAGGCAATCTCCTCTTAATACATGATACTCTGCACAAGTAGGTTTGAACCCCATTCTCCTCGAGGAAGGGCTTTGACACATTTTGACCTTTTTAAACTTGGTGTGCTTTCGTTTTGTTTCTTCGCTCCTGTCCTACAGCAGTAATATTTCTATAGGTGTATGATCATGGTAGGCTGACAGCAGGAACACGTGGCCCACAAGCAGTGACAATATCAGAGGTGTCTGCAGTGTGTTGGTTTGTAAGCAACGATAAAATAACTTGACATGGAAGCAGGTGTGCCTGCATTAATACAGCTCCATCGAGAGGAAAAAGTAACACAAGAACCGACATAAATTCAACAGCACGTTTCTGCAGCTGAAAACGGAACATACTCCACGTGATGATTGAGCTCACAACCTCGGTATAACTCCACTATAAAAGCACCACAACCTGACCAATTGCGCTACTGGAGCAGCACAGCACAGTAGCACATTTTCCTCAGTGCACTCAAACAGTGCTTCTTCCCTAGCCTACCAGCTTCAAGACTTTTTTAAATTGATCAAAGACTCATTGGAAAAGGTTTGTTGATGGGTCAGGTGGGAATCACACCCAGATTCACTGCTTGCAAGGCAGCTATGTTCATCATTATACCCAGGACTGGCGCCAGGGGAATGATCTGTAGGGGGGGGGGGGGGTTGTCTGAAATCCTGAGGGGGGCAGTGATATTTCGGTTTAAATGGAGCCATTGCAACCATCCAAGTGAATTCTCGCAAGCATGCCACTGATTAGTATTTCATGTTAGAAGATAACGACAAGCAATCTGGTATTTAGTGATGAAGAACAGTTCCACGTTCATCAGAACTCACGTGATTATTTTTGCCTGGAGCATCAACCATATGTGTTCATTTTTGCAACAACATCAACGGTAACGAGGTTCTGAATCATTAAGAAATCATTGTTAAACCAACAGAAAGTACAAACTTCTATAACTACAGTCCTAGTTATATAACGATTGTAAGTATAAGGATAAACTACTGCAAGGCATTGGTCCACCTGAGCAAATAAGGTCATAATAATGTTGACACCCCAAAACATAGACACTATGTAACGTGCTGTTCCTGGACAGATAGCCCTCCTGCACATCAAACAGTCTGATGTAGTAACTGTGAATTCGGGGTTGGTGTAGTTATCTGACCATTGACAAAGTACAACTATTTTTTACGGCTCAAGTTAAGTAAGTGAAAGTGTTCAAAAACTTTTTATCCAAACCTTTTATCCAAAACTGAGGGGGGTGGGACTGTTCAGTTGAGGGGGCAATTTTGGCATGCCAGTAACATTTTGACAAAACGTCCAAGAGTTACGAAAACACTTACTTTGTGTATAAAGTATATTGTGTACACACTGTAAGTTCAGAACGTGAGAAATACTGCTCAATATGGGATCCTGTCCAGGAATATCAGGGCTGTAAGGGGGTCAGATCTATAGATGTAGTAAACACATTAGTGGAGACAGTGTGTCTGCTCTCTGTGTGAGAGCCGGACAGGAAAAATAATCTGTGGTCTGGGAAGAAGAGACCCTCGTTGGAAGAGCGGCGCTTCTCACAGGAGAGAATGAAAAAAAAATATTTTTCTCCTTGGGGGAATTAAAAGCGCTTATGGGGAGTGGTGTGATGGTAGTGCATCTGATACCACATCAAAAGGTTGTGTGTTCAAATCATGTTGAGATCGGATGATGTATGTTCAGGTTCAGCTGGTGCCGAACCCAGGAATTAGACCTTGCAGTTTGGTTTTATCTGTACACCACGTAGATAATCTAAATGAAATAACAGAGCAGTACAGGACACGCATTCAGGAAATTACACAGCAAGTCATTTTGAACATGACAAGAGAAAAGGCACACTGCACATCCGTGAAACATCACGTCCGACTTTAGAGACAGTTACATCACAGAATGGAAGTTTCAGGCCCCTTTTTCATTACAGGTTCAAACTAACCTGAAAGTTACAGAGTTTTAGGTCACTTTTGTATTAAAATGTGTCTGAAGCCTATAAATATAATTTGCCCTTTTTTAAATTGTGGATGAAATCCAATCCCATGTACCAAGACCTTACAGTATATTCATGTTAATTAAAATGACTATTGCTAATTGGACATTAGCTGGTGCTTTTGTAACGATTTGCTATTTCATGCTGGAAAGAAGGAAACCCGACCAACGTTTGCTTTCAGGTGCGGTTCATTCACATAATGGACTTCTATTTCTGAGTAGCCTGATTTAAAAACACACGAACCCGGTAGAAGTCGAACCTCCAATCTCATGATGCAAAATCAGACGCGTTATCCATGAAACCACTGGCCAATGATGTAACTGAATTGCACCATGGTGAGTTCAGCACTGCAACTAGTAATTACTAGTAATAGTAATAATCCCATCCTAAATTTCTAAGTGAGAAACGTGTTTTCTACATTTTTATCAGTTTTAAAATATCATCTCTTTAATACAGACAAAGGGTTTGTGTTTCACTTTGAAATTCTGATTGATTTAGAATTCAAAGAAAAAGATGTTTTCTTCAACAACGCAGTGCAATTATGACATCTTTCACTCTACTTCTCTCTTGTAGTAAAGCAGACCTTGCAGTGTGAGCATTTACTCTAGTAAATTAGGTCATGTATCATGTTAAATCACTTCTTCAAAACAAAACATTCCTGGTGCATGTTTTCTCCATGAAAAAAATACATTTTTCCCTTACATGATTTCTCTTTTTTTTTCCATCAGAGTACAGAAAGAAGAAAAAAGGGAAAAGCAGTGTCGTAAAAAAACTCCATCGCCCTTGGGAGATGTCAAGCTCATCGGATATGAAAAGTGCCCAATAAAAGCAATTTCTTTTCATTTATCTTAGCGTCAGGGCTGCTATTGTGTGTAGAGGAGGCAACTTGCTCAGCCAGCAGACTCACCGCTTACTGAATACAGGTATGTTTTGAGTGTCATGCTGATCGTCTTATAAATGCAAAAGAAACTTTTAAAGCTGATAAAGTTTTCCATTGTAATTTGCATGTAGCTACAACGTCCCTGGAAGAGAGATTTTATCAGTTGCACGTAATCAGTATTTTTTACTTTTTGTTTAGTACTGGAAATATATATTTTTTAATTTTTCTAAAGAAGATCTCAAGAAGTATTGCCAGGACCTACCTTTAGCATTCAATAGCGATATTAATGGATCAGAAATGTAAGGTAAATTGGTGATCTGAGCCAAAATAGTCCTTACACGCCTCCTGGAACAGTGTTCATATTCATAGCAAGTTATATTCTTTTTCAACCCCAAACGTTGCTATTGCATTAAGCTTTGTGTGACCATTAGAGGTTTCGGTAGCTTCTGGAGAGCGCACTTTTCCAAACTGAAACCTATAAGAACATTATTCAAGACGCACCATGTCCCAGAATCATTCATCGGGACTAGGATTAATATCAATGGAAAGTACTTCAAAATAAAAGATTTAACTGAAATATTAAAAGAGTAGGAAAGCATTTAAAGTAGAAAAAAATCAGTTCAGATGATATTTAATTTTTTGAGAAATGGGCACATACATCAGCTCAGTGAGCAGTGCGAGGTGCTCTTCTGGAGATGATGTTAAATTAGTTAAAATCATGTGATAGTTAAAAAAGCTTAATACTTAGTTAAACAGCCAGCACAAATGGTTGCGTTTGTGATTATGTCACTTCTCTACTACAGCAGCGTCGGTAAAAGACCCTCTGAAAGCAGTAAGGCTCTGCACAACTGAATTCGTTGCTATTTGGAGAAATCCACAAACTCGTGTTTTTCATGTGCTTTAAAAGACAGCCATACTCACCGACAAAATAAAGACACTGCTGCTGATTTTTTCCGAAGCACAGTTGACCTTTCTGAGCCAATTGATGAAGCTCACCCAATGAATACTATAGCAGAAGGTGGAGGAAAGTGCAACTTTGTAACTATCACAACCACAGGAACAACTGCAAGAAGTAGAATCAATTTCCCATCGAATGGTGGTGTTGTCTGAGGTACGCGATGTGAGCGTGTGCAGAGAATCCCACAATCTCTTCAAAACTTGGACAAAGTATTTCTGATGGAGCGCTGTGCGCAAAGATTGAATAAGCTTTGCTCCTGCCGATGATTCTGCGTGAAAAAGCACAGCATTCAAGTTTCACAGACAAATGCACCATGCCTACTGTAGCGGCGAGGCTTATTAATAAGAAAGAATTAAGTGTTCTGAGCCTTCCCAAATGAGGCCCCATTTCTCTGTTCATCTCTGTGGTGCAGCCACAGAGAAACTATTCATGCAGGCTGATTTAAGGTTCCTGATAAGGACAGCTCCCAAAGGGGGATGCACTTAGCTAAGCCTGGCTATCATGATCAATGGTCATCCATTGGTGCCTATCTGTCTAGGGAGTGCCAGTTGGACATCTGGACTGCATTCCTAAGTGTCAGGAGTAAGTGACTCATATCTCACCTTGATCAACCAATCAGGGGCTGGTAGGGCCGAGTAACCCACGTGGGACTCTGATGCCCATGGAACTTTCAGCCAATCAACGAGCTGAAGTTCCTCCAGGTAAAAACAGGCAACACAGAGAGCCTGAGAGATTCAGTAAGATTCAGGGAGATTTAGTAAGATTCTGGAGAGGATTCTGTGGACTGTTCTAAAGGGAATTCAAAGGAGAATTCCAGGGCAGGACGGCCCAGGAGCAGAAGGCTCCCAAGGGCAGGACATTCTCGCAGCGTGCCTCCTGCCCATCCTGAGACTCAGCTCGGACAACCACGGAACGGCCAGTGTGTCCGAGTGCCAGAACTTTCCTTTGTTCTAAGAGTCTAGAGTGGAGGTTGCCAGAGAGTAACCAGCAGCAGGCCTCGTGAACAGGTCGGAACTGTGGACAGCTGAATCACTATTCAGAACTAGCTCTTCATCAGGAACGAACCGGTCCTCTTCCTGACTTTCTGGGACCCACAGTCATCTTTTCTCCTGTGCACAAACTTTGCTAGTTAAAGCCAACAGTGAGCATCAGCAGTGCACCGTCACAAGCCGCACAGCACAGCCTGGCACCGAGCCAGAGAGCGCGGATTGGACAGCAACAGCCTGCAACTGTTTGTTTGTGCCCGCAGGAGATCTGAATCCCCAGAAATTGGATGAGTATTCAACTTCACTGCATTACAGCTCGAGAATTCCATTGTTATCCAAACCAGTTGATATCAATTTAATTCCTAAGAGTTATGTACTTGTTTTGAGTATCTAATGTAGAAGTTGTAACCAAGTTCACTTTACGAAACGGTCTTAATGAATGATATACTGAACGTATGTCCTCTTGATATGTGTAACACTTTGTAACTGATTGAATATATATCTTTTGTATTCTGATAACCCTCTCGATAAGATCTGTTAGGTTTACATGCATATTCTATGTATTAATAAATGTATCCTCGTGTATTAGCACCTGTGTGTGTGCGTTGTTTGAGTTATGTCGCATGGTTGGACTCTAAAGCCATCAAAAGAATCAACTTTGTGATTTACTGCTACAATAAATAATTGTCTCAGTAAATGCCCAAACCCTACAGAACTGGTGCCTTCAGAGAGCCACTACAGTTACATATTTGGCGTCCCTGAACGGCCGGTTTTTCTTACACTACAGAACCAATTTTAAAAACAATTGCGGCACACTACGATTCACACTGACTCAAAAGTGGTCACGGCAGATGTTGTTCCCTGCATAATGCTGAAGGGACCAAAGAGCATTGCTGTTGGGAACACAAAATGAGGCTTTTTTATGCCTTGATGTTAAGCTGACAAAGACTATCTTGAAACACCTAGTTCAGTCTCTCGACAGACTGCCAAGCAAAGCTTTTACCCATTGACGTCGCAATAGAAGGAAGGTCTTAACCCACCAACACTTAGCAGTGGCAAGATTCAAACCTAACCCAGCGAAGAAAATGGAGCACAAACCCAGCACTTAGACCACCCAGCCACACTCCTTACACCTTACTCTCTTGAGAACGTCGGGTGGGTTCAGCTCTTGTTGTGCGACGCGTGGAAATGACTGCATCTTCATTTTCCGAGATGTTTCCTATCACATCTTTGTCAGCTCTGAATACAGTGCTTCTTTGGAGCAGGCTTCAGACCTTTTATTTTATTTATAAAGGAGGGCCATTCAGAAACATGTAATTCCTGTTTTAGAAATGCTTTGGGCGGTGTGTTTTATATAATGCACAAACAGTATTCTGATTGTATACTGTAGACCTGTGTAGCAATCATACTGGACGTGACTGGGATTCTGAAATGTTTCTTGAAAAGGTATTCAGGGCTGCTTGAATCTATAATAAAAAAGTGACCCGAAACTTCCAACTTTCCAATCACTGATGTCGCTCTCCCTAAACCTGTACGGGATGTTTTGCTGATGTGCAGTGTGCCTTTACTCCTGTATTAAAAACGACCTCTGTTGGTGGGCGGAGTTGAAGGAGAACTTACTGCACAGAAAAAGTACGTAACGATAAAATATTTCTGCGCGTGAAACACATCAATCGTTCAGCATTTCTAAAATGTTTAATTGAATTGACAAAGAAATCCTCTCCTTAAACTTCGAAAAGGATTATCTGTTGAGCCAGCAGGCGTAACACTGCAGTTGCCCGTTTCTCACAGGTGTTTGAAGTTGTGGATAACATTTAGCAGGTTTGGCACCATGGCTTAGCTGGTTAAGACGCCTCACTAAAAACCAGGAGACCCTGGGTGTGAATCCCAGCGGTATCTATTCGTAGACAACAGGCCACTCATTGTCAATATTTATGGAGCTTAATTTAAAGACAACGGGAGAAGCATGAGTTACAGCTTTCTGTAGCTGTTTTATATAGCGATGTATCGGTTGGCTCTGTGGCGCAATGGAGAGCGCATTGGACTTCTAGGCTTTGATAGAATGAAGTCATTCAAAGGTTGTGGGTTCGAGTCCCACCAGAGTCATGTATCATTTTGATTCAACCTTTCAAAATCCTCTAGGGATTAGTGTTGATCAAGTCAAATAAAGGACTTCTTAAGAGTCCACAGTTGAAAATGAACCAGCAGCCACAAGAAAGAAATTAGCACTGGACTGTGATCACATTACTCCTGTCCTGGACTCCTTGCACTGGCTTCCTGTCAACTTCAAAATCCTCATGCTCACCTATAAGGCTCTCCATGGCTTGACACCACAGTACCTGTCTGGGTTATCGCCCTACTCCCCACCTCACAACCTTCGCTCTTCTAATTCTGGTCTCCTATCTGTCCCCCAGTCCATCTACACTCTATGGGTGACAGGGCCTTCTCCTGTTTTGTACCAAAGCTCTGGATCTTTATTCCCAAGGATATCAGAGAGTCACCTTCTCTAAACTCCTTCAAATCCAGACTCAAAACCCTCTTCTTTAGAAGAGCCTTTAATGAACTATTCTTTACCCCTCTGTTCCTACTGTATTTAATACCACCATCTATTGTCTCCTCTAACTGTGTATTCTCATCCTGCTTATCTTGTGTATTTTTTAACTTTATTGGTTTCATTCTGTAAAGCACTTTGAAAAGCCACCTTTAAAGGCACTATATAATGTATAGATTATTATTATTAATAATAATAATGAACAGCGCATTTAACACTGAGCACATGGGGTCCTTCTTTGCAAAGGATTGCAAAGGCTGGGAATTAGCCTTTCACTCGTGTTGTTGAAGACCGTATCCTGGCTTTGTTGAAGGAAATGTCTGGATGCCATCACCGGATCAAGGAGAGGATCAGGGTTTTGGGAAGTCTTTTTGATGCCTGACACTGTGTGTTTCCTGGTTGTAACGGGTGTCATTCTGGACCTAAACAACAGAGAACACCGTTGAAATAGCTGAACTGCCTAGCGGACACTTTGTCGCCTTCTTCTGACCTGTATTTAGTGCGATTCTCTGAAAACTTGGCACGTTATATCTGTGCTACCTTTATGGAGGGCACACTCATAAGAATCATAGATTCGATCACAAGCATCTAAAAATGAGCCTGAGAAAATGACATCACGCTATGAGGCTGAATGGCACAAATTCTCCTGTTACTTCTGCAGCAAATGTGTGTTTTTTGCTTCTTAACACTGAGATAGTTGGAGATATTTGGCAGCAGTGGGATTCCAACTCACACCCCCAAAGAGACTAGAGCTTTAATCTAGCTCTAAATTAAAAACTAGGTGACTTGTAATGGCTGGTAGGAGAGGAAAGGTATAAATGCTTCTTTTTTGGACAAAGTCTTTATCTTTTTTTTCACCAGTTGTTTTGATCAAATTATTGTAACGCAGTGCCATATTAAGGTATAATATGTACATGAACGTCATGTCTGAGTCGATGATGGCAGCTGAGTATCGCTGGAGGACAGTTCATCATGAGTGGGTAAGCCTGCATAATGAGGGAGAATAGATCGGCCTCTCTGATGCAGTGTCCAGTGACACTAACCTTCTGTCCTACCGTTCTCTGCTAATGTAGATGGTGAATGTTTATTTAGGTGAATGTAAGGTTTCATTCTTGTAAAATATTTCCGAGCACTTTTTTTGTTGCTGAAAATTAATCCTGAGCATTTGAATGAATTCCGATATTGTCACCTAATTCCATACATTGTTTCATCAAACTAGAACATTTAGAGGAGGTCAATTGCATTTATGAATTGCATAGTGATAGTATTTCTTTCCATTTAAATACTTCAGTCAAAAATGTAGAGAAGGTGCTCCTGTTTTCACCATTATAAGAACTGTGATGCACCAGTAATATTTACTCTCATAAAAGTATTGTAATTGTATTGTTCTGTTCTGTAACAATCTTGAGTGACACAAACCTTCTGTTTTACTGCACTACACTTCTCCAGAGGCCAGTTCAGCACACAAGGATCCTCAGTCAAACAAACACTGCAATCGCTTGATAAACGCTATTTCTCATCCTTTCTCTTAGTGTCGGTGCTACTATTGTATGCAAAGGAGGCGACTTGACAATGAAGAGAGTCTTCATGAAGGTGTGTGTCGGCAAGCTCTCCACTGGCAATTGACTGGGCTTGTGAAGAAATCAATCTCATTCAACAACCATACAAATTGCACAGCTTAAGGCACATGAAGCGAAATCTGTGAGCTGATTGACACAAAACAATGTCACTTCACATTATCTGCAAAGTTGTTTTGCTTGTCTGACCACCTCTTCCTACTTTACAGTGAGCACATATATTTCAGTTCCTTTCTCCCATGTGGAGATGTATCCACTGCCAAAACTGCTGTCTGATTATTTAAATTATCTGTAGAACTGTTACATGACTTCATCTAATTGTAAATTTATAAGACGGTCTGTGAGACATTTGTGAGAGTAACTGAATCCCAGGGCTGGTATGGAATCACACACAGGCGGGACTTCTGTGTGATCTGAGTCCCACTGCTCAGAGCTACAGACTGGTCAAATGGTCACTATTGTAGACACGACCATCGGACCATAGGCTACAAATAATCAATATACCGATCATAGTGTCACTACTGGTGTTTATTACATAAATACTGTATATAAATAATAAGATAATTCCACACTCATAAAACATTTATAAACATTTTGGGAGGCTGACATACAGTAAAGAAAGTAATACTGAAGGGTTTGGAAGTCCTGGAAAGCGTTAATAGATCCTTCTTGCTTTCGACCTGGAACAGAGCCCACAACTGCCAGATCAGTGACCCCTGAGCCCAGTTCACAGAGATTAGAACCAGGAGCTCTTCTATGTCTCTAAGAGGGCTGGGAGGAAAGATAAAAGGGGGAAATGTGACATGAGTCCAGGCTGTTCTGTCTGATATTGTTCATGTAGCAGCACTGATTGTCTGAATATCTTCTGGTTCTGGATTGTGAGGATAGAGAGCAGTACGGAGTTGAGATCCTGTCTGAGTGTGAGTCTGAGCTGTGAATCTGAGAAGAGAATAATGATTTTTTATTCTGCCTGAGAATTTTCCTGAGAATTTTTTTCTTTTCCAAGTGGTGTTACATCCCCTTCAGATACTCTACACAGACTGCCAGAGAGAAGAGGATAGAGAGATGGACAGATAAGAGCACACACAGCAAGAGACACCGACGTCTTGATTTACTTTGAAGCAAGTGTTAATTTCTTTTCTGGAACAAGTTGTTTCTGAACTTCAAGAAATTCATACAACTTCTGAAAGATAAAATACAAATCTTGCTTCTCAGGACAGAAGAAATGCTTCCAAAAAATGCCAGTGATTTTTTCTCCTTTTAACGAAAAGTGGAGAAAAACAACAGCAGTGCAACTCCGTCGGCTTGATTTAGCTTAATACAAGTATTCACTTCCTTTTCTGTAGATTACAGCCTGCGAAAGATGAAATGAACTTCTTGGTTACTCTTGGTCAGTGCAGAAGAAATACTGCCAGCTGGCAGGAAAATGACAGTATTTTATTTTCTTTAACTACAAACATGTGAGTTGTGAAAAGCAACGGGAATGTGTCCCTGTGCAGCTGTTAAACAAAGGGCTGGTGGGTCAAACGTACTCAGGGACGTGCTTCAGATTGTGATGATGTAAACAAAATCTCTGCTAAAAATTGAAGGGATTTCTTCGCAAACCCTCTTGAATGTGGCAGGAAATCTTCGTGTTTTACTCGTGTGCAACTACAACAAGTAAACAAATAAGTACCTAAGTCAATGTCCAAGAAAACCATCTTCACGTGTGGAATTTTTCTTTAACTGGCTGTTGGGAGAATTCATTTATACACCCGTTGTATCCTTAGCAAAAATATTTTAAAATTAGAACACAGATTTGTTGGAGAACTTGACAATCCTTGACAATCATTATTAAATGAGCATTATACAAATGTGCGTTGATATTTTTAATATGTACCTTAATTGTAATATATATATACATAATTGCTTTGATATGGATGTTCATTTGAAGGAATTGAGGAAACTATGAAGGATCGCAGAACAACCAAAGATACATTTGGGCATCTGCTATTGGTAAAGATGAAAGAGTACCTTAAGTGTGAAGCTTTCATACACACGAGAGAAAAAAACAGTTTTAATGCTTATCAATCGTGCATAAAGTGTACATAGCAGAGGATGGTTTCGATCCATCGACCTCTGGGTTATGGGCCCAGCACGCTTCCACTGCGCCACTCTGCTGACAGCTGTTATAATGTGATTCAACACAACTGCTCTATCTTTGCTTTCTAAAAGTGCGCCCGAGATGAAAAGTCTAAACGGTAAACGCAGACGTCACTTTGAGCACTTGGTCTTTTATAGTACAAATCATCACCCGCTGCTCTACATGGGCGTGTCTTCAATATCGTTGAGAACCAAACCTTCTGCTTTCCGAGGCAACTGATTCTTTCGTCGTTAATTCCCAAATCTTCAATGAGAATCAGTGAAACGAAAATCAAACACATGTACACACTCGCCTCCTAACCTGAAAGAAAAATCTACACCCACTTTATAATACTGAAAATGATTCAGGAAGTACAGCAAAGTTCTAAAACCAGCGAATGCATCTGCATACAGTACATAAAATGTCAATTTTTCAAAAGTAAAATTTTCAGCTTTGAAAGATTACCATCCATATATTTTCGTTTTTCTCTTTTTTTACATAACACGCTTTCGAGAAACAAACTGTCTTTTAATTAAGGTTTCATTAGAAAATGTGTATCTTGGTGTGCCAAGTTAAAATCGGCACATCCCAGTGGGCAAAAGATGTAGAATATACGACTATTGAACGCATACCAGACGTGTAACTGTGCTCCGTAACTGGTCTAGAATGAAATTGATTATATGTTTATTATACATAAATGGTTGTAGTTCTATTATACGGATAAATTTAGAAGACTACTATACATATATAGTTAAAGGTCTATTATACATCAAAGAAAGATTTTTATAGGTGTAGAAACTAGTAAATAAAGCCAATGATTTATTTTAGAAATTTATTCTTAAAATATACAACTATTCACACCTGAAAAATATGTAGTTCAAATTATACGTTATATACAATATTGTAATCAACAAATGTCTAACCATCATAAAAAACACAACTAGTAAACTTCAGTTACAAATTCTAGTAACATGGCAATATATATATATAGTAATGACAAACACAAACTAATTACATGAACACGCTAATATTTAACTCAAAACCACATTTCGAAACTTCTTTATTTCCACGAAAATATTATTAATGTAGCACAAACGCTACTTTCTAATAAAGACAGAAAGAAACTGTTTGTTTTGTGTCTCATGGTGATCCTCCTCTCGATACTAATGAAATGTTTAATATGATCCCTCGAGAAAAAAAAGGAGTCAATTTCCGCCTGGAATGATTGATGCCCCATCAAACATTTTGTAATATCCCTGGAAGTTTATACAGTAGAATCCTGGTTCGTGGCTTAAATTCAAGGTAAACAAGACTAAGGAAACGAGTTGGAAACTTGATGTCGAAGTGGGATTTAAATCACCCGGAACATTTCACTCCATTGGACAGTATGTGCCAGAGAGCCTACCGCCATCCCTTCGATAGTTCAGTTGGTCGAGCGGAGGAGTGGAGGGGAATTAGTAGGGAGTCCTTAGGTCGCTGGTTCGAATCTAGCTTGAAGGAAGGTGCTTTTTGTGTACTTTAATCAAAGAGTTAAAAAAGCGAATCAGTTTCATTCAGACATTTATCAAAAGTTCAATAAACGACGAAGTAGAGGTTCCTGTTCCGAATTCAGCCCACGTCTGATTGTCTTGTTTTGGCCAAGATCCGATCTTTGAATTAAGGGACTACTCTGTCTGCTTTGTAATTCAAAAATACATACAATGTCAAGTTTTTTGTAGATATAAAGGTGTTCTCTGTTTTCAAAGGATAGGTACTTAATTGGCATAATGATTTGGTATTGATTTTGTATCGTTGTATTATGAAGTTTGTGCTTTCTGTGTTTTTATCGTATTGTGAACTTATTTTTTAAACAAATGCCTACAAAGGCAAACACGGCACACATCTGTTTATACCAGTGGTGAATTGTACATTTGTACAAGCTACTGTGCACTTCTGGGAGTATAACAGGTTCGATATAAAGTGGCAAAAATATAAAAGGGGAATATACCCCAGACTGCGTATAAAGCTCTCGTTGTGACTGTTGTTTTATTTTTAGATAAAAATGGCGTACTGTGCACGAAATGTTGCAGAAACACAATCTGATATTTTAATAATTATTATTTTAATAATTTGATCAAATTGAGGCCCAGGATCCAAATCTTCAGTTCTGATTTTTTTAAGTGATATCTTTCCTTCCTGTCGTGGAAGTCACACGATGTGAGCAATTGTTTTTTTTACGTTGCGATCCAAAGATCCTCAGGCGCACTGTAACCAAACCAGGATGGATTCTGCTCGGAGCCGGACTGAGCTCATTCTCACTCCCTGTGCTAAAAACAGAATTAGCTCTTCCCCGAACATCGTCTACAGCTGCTGGATGGTGCTCTGCGTCTTACTGCTCCGGCAATTACTTTGACGAAAGACAGATCACTTGTGCGCTTTTAACCTTCTCGCAGCTACAGCTATAGCCCTGAAAAAAGCATTAGCTTTATCAGTTTTTACATTAATCTATTTTGAATCAAAGTTTGATATTTTTTTATTTTTTATTGCATTTTACATTACAATAATAATAATAATAATTATTATTATTATTATTATTGCGCACACTTATATAGCGCTGTTCTGGATACTCCACTCAATGCGCTTTACAGGTAATGGGGACTCCCCTCCACCACCACCATTCTCCTGAATGATCACAGAGAGTCAGGACCTCGGTTTTACGTCTCAGCCGAAGGACGGCACCTGTTTACAGTTTAGTGTCCCCTTCATTGTACTGGGGTATTAGGACCCGCATGGACCGCAGGGTGTGCGTCAAGCGACAGAAACCAGACGTGTGTCGGGCTCGGCTGCGAGCAGGACAATGACATCACAGGGACAAAGTAGAGGAAATCAAAAGGGTTCTATAAAAGACCTGTGTAAGCTGTTGGTTTGCAGTCTGGACTCTAAATCCTCCGATCCGATTTTAAATCTCTCTAATACCTGAGCTGCGGCTTCTTCCGAGTATTTATTCGTATACTTATTATGTGTAAGTGTATAGATGAAACCTTTCATATATTGTTCAGTTTAAATCAAAATGCTTTACTAATACAAGAGAGAAGTATAGTATGAAGGATGTGACAAATCTATGATTTCTTGGAACAAAACGGTTTTTATTTGCATTCGAAATGAAGCGGAATTTTAGCGGGACACACAAACCCTTTGTCTTTTTTAGTTTTTAGAGTGAACAGACATAAATGTAGAAAACGTGTTTTTTAGCACTACAATAGCAGGGTCAGTGGCATAATGAATAACGCGTCAGGCCTCGCGTCAGAAAATTATAAGTTGGACTGCCGTCTGGCTTGTTGCGTTTATACCACTTACGTTGTTTTATATAAATGAACTCCACCTGAAAGCTATAGAAAACACTTTGGGTAAGTTGTCTGCAGCCTCATGCGAATTTCGACAACTTACCCAAAACACTGTACTGTCTGGAGATCAGCTCCAGCTCTGAACTCAATTGCAATGAAAAACCATGCGTAACAAAACTGGAGAACAGCTGAACTTGTGTTCAGTTCGGTGATGAGGGATCAGAACTGTCCTTGTTGTAATTAGCACGAACTGCACAGGCTCTGAATCAGACCATGTCAATTAGTCTGATCAATGTAGGACACGTTAATGTAGAATTATTAAAAGGTTTATTAGTTAGTTAGTTCAGGTTTACCCACCTGAACTAATGTAGAATTATTACTTGGTCTGTCTCTTGTTTGTATATAAATGAATGTCTCTGACAACTTAATGTTAGTTTTACGATGTAGGTCAGGCGTTGACATATGCACGAGTATACTAAATGTCTCACTCCTGATTCAACTCATGTTCTATAGGAGATTGGCGATTCCTCCTGTTTCTCATACAACCATATCAGAACAGAAGCCCGTTTCACCCAGCTCTGATTCAAGATCGACTTGCATCTTTATCCCTTTTTTGTTCGTGATCATTATTTTCTTTAGTTATGATCAATATTGAACTTTTTCTAAATGAAATGACAATAATCAAACATGCAGGCAGATTTTTGAAAAGTATTCGGAATTGACAGGGTGCCCCTTTGGAACAATCGTCAGAAATTGTGAGAAAATGAAAGTTATGTAAGCTCTCACACAAAGCATTGAAGATTGGAATCTGAGTGTAAAAAAGTTACCCGTCTCCCAATGATAGGCAGGGATACACACCATGACTCGAATAGACTCAGCGAACTTTAACACCTATGAAATTACGAGTGCTTTGCACGTGTCGAATTTCAAGAAGGAACTACTACAACAGTTGTGGACATAATTCAATACCACCGGCAAAGTCCAATGCCGGCAACATCTGAGAAAATAATGTTCACTCATGGAATTTGGTCTTTGAATGGCTGGTGGGAAAATTCATTTATACTCCTGTTGCACCCTCAGCTGAAACATGTTAAAATAACAACGCAGATTTGTTGCAGAACCTGACAAGAATTATTGGGTTAGCACTGTATGTATTCTTGTATATTTACTTTAATTTTAATATAAATGTAAACATGCATGCTGTATAAGCTATTGTAATTTTAAAATATGTTAGCTGAGGATGCGAAGGGGGCTATTATACCTTGTGAAACACACAAGGAACTGTAAAAAAGGCTGTTATTTGAATAAAATTGGCGATCACAAGAAAACCACAATTTATGTGGTATTATCATCAATATCCTTCAAAATCTACGTTCAAATGAAGGATTTGAAGAAACTATGAAAAAAGCAACAGTAATAGCAGAGGATTTTGATTTTTGCTCTTCAAGTCAGCAGATCACCGTAGAGTTGCACCCCTACAAACAGCACAAAGGATGAATCCCACCACCTTCATTATTGCTGTGTTCGTGCCAGTGAAAGTAGCGTTTGTGTTATTGAAAGCATCTCGGAAGATGAAGGTGCAGTCACTTCCACATGTCATGATATCATTAGATCTGACGACAAGAGCTGAAGCCCCCCATAGTCCAAGCCAGCAATGTGAGGAAGATGGGTATGGAGGAAGGTAGCGTGGCTGAGTGGTCTAAGGTACTGGATTTAGGCTCCAGTCTCTCTGGGGGCGTGGGTTTGAATCCCACTGCTGCCAAATATTAATGTTTTAAGACCTGCAATACAATCAGTAAAAGCGCTTTTTGTTAGGCTGCGGGAGGTGTTTAGAGATAGACTTTCTAAAAGACAGGCTTAACATCAAGGCAGAAAAAATATTTTGTTTTCTCAACAGAAATTCTCTTTGGCACGTTCAGCTTTATGTAGGGAACAACGTCTGCCGAGATCACTTTTGAGGCAGTGCACATGATAGTGTACCGGCAAGTACATTTAATATTGGCTGTGGTGGTGAGCTGCTTTTGTCTGTGAAACTTTTAATTCTTCACGCCGAATCGTTGGCAGGGATAAAGCTTATTAAATCTTTGAACATAGCGCTCCATCAGAAATACTTTGTTCGTGATCAAAAGAGATCAGAGGATTAACTTCATGGATTCACATAGCATACCTTACAGGAAAGATTTAAAAGGGGAATTGATTGTGCTTCCTGATGTTGTTCCTGTGGTTTCTTTGGATACAAAGGTGAATGTTCTTTGACGTTCTGCTAGAGTATCCACTGGGTGGGCTTTATCAATCAGCTCGGAGAGGTCATCAGTGCTCTGTCTCTGGAAAATAATCAGCACTGTCGTTTTTCCCTGTGCTGTCTTTTAAAATATATAAGATCACGAGTTTACAGATTTCTCCAAATAACAACTATACATTTTAACCCAGCGGTTAGCATTCCTTCAATCCAATAGTTTTACTCCGGGTAAAAAGCAGCGAAATATATAGAGAGATTAATTCAAATATTTCAACGTTCTTATTGGATTACCTGTATGGATATATCGCTCAGAATTCCTAATATGATTTTGAGTTCAGTTTTGCTTTACTACTTTCAGAGTCTTTTATTGACCTTGCTGAAGCAGAGAAGTGACATAATCACAAATGCGACTTACCTGTGCTGCTGTTTTTGGTTAATAATGATTATTGCAAGGAAAAAAAAACAGCTCCTTGCATTAAGAGCAAGAGCAACCAACACGCTCGCTTGTTGAGTTGGGTTTTTTTTCCGTGGTGCTCTTCCTCAGATGTAAAGTTATTTGGCGAGCAAGGACCTCTGAGAAGGAGCCTGAATCCATCAAGAACTCAGAAATTCTCATATCGCACTACTGTCTTGTGTACAGAGATCTGCTTCTTCCTTTTTGAGTGTTTTGGTGTTTAAGAGCACGCTTCCTACCTCGAATGTTAGTTTCAGGAGATGTGCTACCGGATAAATGATTATCTTGAAAAGGTTTGGGGATGCACTGGCCGGGATTAAAACCCGGCTCAATTATTTGGAAGTCACCTGTACTACCAACACACTTCTAAGAAGCACCCGCACATTTTCGCAATCCTCTCTCTCACCTACAAAGTTATGAAGACACAGACGACCAATGAAAACTAATTTGATTCACTCAAGGCTTCACTCTTCTGTTGTGATGTTGTTTTAATTAGTGTTAGCTGTGATGAGGTATTGTTTCTGTCTCTTAAAGTTTAAGAGTCTGCTCCTTTCTTCCTGGTATAGAAAAAAACATGTTCCATCTTTGTTTACAAACACCACTGTAAATTATTTGTCCATCTCTAAAGCCTGTGTGTATTGACAAGGCAATTCAAAAGCACATATTAAATAAGAACACGATCCTTCTTGTTACCATTCCCGTGGTTTAACGTTCTTCTACAATATTTACAGACAGGGCTTTATCACTGGAGTTGTGTGCATCGGTCCATGAACATCAACTGTACTGCTGTTTTTCTATGCGTAATTTAATCGCAAGCACTTAAAAGATGCAAAAAGATTTCAAAGAAAACATAATTGAAAGACAGTCGAGTAAGGAGGTAGAAAAACGCTCTCCCCCGTTGAAGAATCAACCACCGTCGCCCATGTGACTGGATATAAAAATAAATTATTCATTTCAATTATTCATGAAGGGTGGATTGTGGTCAGTGAACATATGCACATCTTTAAGTCAGTTCCACCATCTGTGCCATAGGGGATGTAGTTCAGTGGTAGAGTGCATGCTTTTCATGTATGAAGTTCTGAGTTCAATCCCTGGCATCACCAGATGTCTTACATTATTGTGCTCACATCGCAATCTTCTGTTGAGTGAGAACTCTTTGCTCGTGTTCATAGAGAGACAGGTTTACACAATTAAACTCAGTCACACACGAAGTGCTACAGTGTTGCTCTGTTGTTTTAAATGTACCTCCAAAGCATTTTGTTCTGTTAACTACCAAATGATTTGAACTAATTTTACATCATATTCAGGAAATCCAGAGAAGGTCATCAGACTTTTAGTGGCTGTTGAAGAAAACACCTGTTGAATCTCACCAGGGATTTCTTGAGAGATCATTCAGCAAGCGAGTTAACAGGGGTTAACATAGAGAGTGGCGGAGGTGGGATGTCAGGGCCTGACAACACAGCTTAACGCAGAGAGTGGATGGGTGGGTGTCAGGGCCATACAACACTTCTTTACGTAGAGAGTGGAGGGATTGGTGTCAGGGCCATATGACACTGCTTTACACAGAGAGTGGCGGGGGTGGGATGTCAGGGCCTGACAACACAGCTTAACGCAGAGAGTGGAGGGTGGGTGTCAGGGCCATATGACACTTCTTTACGTAGAGAATGGCGGGGGTGGGATGTCAGGGCTTGACGACACTGCTTTATTCAAAGAGTGGAGGGGTGGGTGTCAGGGCTATATGACAGTGCTTTCCGCAGAGAGTGGTGGGGGTGGGATGTCAGGGCCTGAAAACACAGCTTAACGCAGAGAGTGGAGGGGTGGTGTCAGGGCCATACGACACTTCTTTATGCAGAGAGTGGTGGGGGTGGGATGTCAGGGCCTGACGATACTGCTTTTCGCAGAGAGCGGTGGAGGTGGGATGTCATGGTTATACGACAGTGCTTTCCATTGAGAGTGGTGGGGGTGGGATGTTATGGCCATAAGACACTGCTTTATGCAGAGAGTTGAGGGATTGATGTCAGGGCCATACGACAGTGCTCCACTCAGGCCTCTGCTTGAATTTGTACTCCTCCTCTCTCCCTACCTCTACCTCTATGATATTTGCACTTTCTGGAGAGGCGATTTTCTCCACTTCAGTAGCCCGATTGCGTGGAGAGGGCTGTAGAATGTGGCACCGCCTTTCCTGCTCCGTCCATGACAGGCGTGCTGGTCTCTGGAGAGAGAGCACGGTCCATCAGCGCACTCCAATAAAGGCACTGGAAGCAGCTGAAACGCATTGGCGAAGCTCATGCTGGGCACATCTTCCCACCGTTTCCGTAGTGTAGTGGTTATCATGTTCGCCTCGCATGTGAAAGGCCCTCAGATCGAAGCCGGGCGGAAACAGACTGGCTTCTTTTGTCGCATACAAATGGGTTGTACAACTTTTAACTAGCAAATGGAAGAGGGCTGAAGTAAGAGACAAGATGTAAATAGGGTTAACTTAAGTCAGTTCTGCCTGAAAATTAGACTTCTAAGCAACAGGGGTTTATGGCAGGAAAGGGGGTTAACTGATAAGGATTCCAGATGCGAGGGGGCATAATCTTAAACTGACCATTTGGCCAGGGTCTCTTAACTGGCCAAATACCACGACCCCCCCCTTACCATAACACCGAATGACGTCTGAAGCAGCAAGGAAGGACTATATAACCTAAAAGTTTGTACCGGCACATCGAACAATACTTCGGTTTTGTTGTTTCTTGTGGGAAAAAAGACTTCGGCTTTATTGTTCCTTATGTCCGTCATGGCAGTGAACAGGTCCTGGTTACAGGATCTCTAAAAAAGGAAATAAAGACTGAAATCAGATCCGACCCACCATGCTGCCATGGTGACGGTGCACTGCCCAGTGAAAGTGGCAGCCTGTCCCTGGACTGTGGGAAACTGGAGCACCTGGAGGAAACCCCCACAGACCAGGGAGAGAACATGCAAACTCCACACAGACAGCACCCACACCCCAGGTCCAGCACTGTGAAGCATGCCCGACGATGCGGAAGGGCTTTTACAAATGAGTGTGTAACTCACACTGGTGCCCAGGATGGCCTGCTACCGGAACGCAACCTAATTTTCTTAATGCAGTTTGTTCGAAGCGGTTCGCAGGAGCTGGAGGTGAGGACTGAGCTGGGGTCCAGTGTGCGAGAGTGACTACTGATGTCGTGTGTGTGTGTGTGTGTGTGTGTGTGTGTGTGTGTCTGGATCATTGTGAGCGCCGTCAGGTTTGTGTATTTGTTTAAACAAGAGGACGTGTCTGTGCGGGTCTGACTCTGTGTGAGGGTGCAGCTCTAACTGTGCGCGCGCTGGCCTGTCTATCTCTCTACACTGCATGAAGGGCTAAATCTGCCTCTGAGAAACTGACTTTTCAGAAGAAAAATCTATGAAAAGGCACGGCCTGGCCCTCTTCTCTTGCTCCCGACGTATAACACACTGGGGGATGAAGCTGGTGTCTTCAGCTGTAACCCTAGCTATTTATGCAAACAGCTCTTTTATGAAAAGCAGCTCTAGGCCTAGACAAGAGGAACAGATAAAACAAATCTTAGATTTATGGCTTATTCAAAGCAGACTGAGCGCTGCTATACTGTATGTAGGAGCCAGAGATGAAGAATGAGCTATTTAAGGAAATCAGGAGTGTGAGAGAGGGACTGTGTGTTTTTCCTCCCAATAGAGAAGGCTTGTGGTTCTTTCTGCTTTTCTGCACAGGCTGCCAACGTGAGTACCTGTTGGGTTCTTGGTTTGAATGCTCGAGTTGTCAGGTTGGCGTTTTTTGTTCCTATTGGAGCCCATAATTGTGAACAAGGCGCTTGAGGACGTCTCTGTGCGGGTGTGCGTTTGTAATGACGTGTGTGCGCATCTCTGTAGCGGATGTTTCAGTAAAAAAACGCATTTAAAACATTCAACCTTTTCATGTTCCTAATATTCTTTCATTCTTCACAATAATAACTAAGGTTGCTGCTGGAAGAGGTGTTAGTGGGGCCAGCAGGGGGAACTCTCACCCTGTGGTCCATGTGGGTCCTAATGCCCCAGTATAGTGACGGGGACACTGGAAAAACTGTAAACAGGTGCCGTCCTTCAGATGAGACGTAAAACCGAGGTCCTGACTCTCTGTGGTCATTAAAAATCCCGGGGTGTTTCTCGAAAAGAGTAGGGGTTTTACCCCAGTGTCCTGGCCAAATTTCCCATTGACCCTTACCAATCATGGCCTCCTAATAACCCCCATTTATGAATTGGCTTCATTACTCTGCTCTCCTCCCCACTCATAGCTGGTGTGTGGGGAGCGTTCTGGTGCACTATGGCTGCCGTCCCATCATCCAGGTGGATGCTGCACATTGGTGGTGGTGGAGGGGAGTCCCCATGTCCTGCAAAGCGCTTTGAGTGGAGTGTCCAGAAAAGCACTATATAAGTGTAAGCAATTATTATTCATTATAATGTAATAAGTCCATTATTTCTCACCCCTCCATTGCAAGGCATACACAACACAAACACCAGGAACAATTATCTCAGAAGTGAATTGCAAATGTATTGAGTTGTGATGCAACTGTAACTTGAACCTAACATGACTGTGGCGTGCATTTTTGAAATTGCATTTTCACAGCTGAAATACAAAATGAAGCTGATCGCAGTCCAAACTCAAGGTATTGTTGTAAAACTAAATATTCAACATGTTTCTACCTGTCCCTTTTCAGCTCACTCAGAAGTCCACAGCCTGCAGCCTGGTGCCTCTCTGTCTCCCCCCTCCACACTGCTGGTCCAGTGGAGGTGCTGTTTGATCCTGCTCAATCTGTCCAGAATCGTATAGTCTTACTGAGCAGCGCAGGGCTCCCTGGCCCCAGGTACGAACAGTGAGTGTCAGTGCAGAACAGCTCTCTGACACTCCGCTCCCTCACTCCAGCTGATCAGGGCAACTACACAGTGAGGGACCTTAATGGAAGCAGTATCAGCACTGTGATCGTCACTGTGGGTGGTGAGCAGGTCTACAGTAGGATCACTAGAGGGCTCTATATTCTTGACAGAGTGTGTTCTTATATCATCCTCTGTCCTGATTGTCTTTCAGCTCACAGAGACAATGTCACCCTGCAGCCTGAAGCCTCTCTGTCTGTCCCTCTGTTCACTGGAGAGCCAGTGGAGGTGCTGTTTGATCCTGCAGGAGGTGGAAACTGGACCTCAGTGTGTTCTGTCCAGAACAGCACAGCCAGCTGTGTCCCCCAGTACAGTTTTTTTATTTTATTTTTGATGATTAGCCATATGTTGATTACAATATTGTACATAATGTATAATTTGAACTCGATATTTTTCAGGAGTGAATGATTGTATATTTTCAGAATAAATTTCGAAACCAAATTATTGTCCCTCGATCTCTGTCTCTCTCTCGTCCTGCTGTCTGTCTGTCCCTGCCTCTCTGTCTCTCTCTCTTTCAGCCCCGTCTGTCAGTCTGTCTGTCCTTCTCTCTCTTTCCTCTCTCTCTCTCCTTCCGCTCTCTCTCTCGGTTTGTTTGTCCCTCAATCTCAATCTTTCTCTTTGCCTGCTGTCTTTCTGTGCCTTCATCTTTGTGTCTCTCTCTCCTTCCTTTCTGTCTGTCTCTCTGTCTGTCCTGCGTTGTCCCAGCTGGGCCTGTCTCCCCGGCTCTCTGCCTTCAGCTCTGTTCGCCGATGTCCCACCAGCCCGTCTCTCTCTCAGCCTGTCTCTTGACTTGCAGGAGGAAGAGGAGGTGGAGACAGCTCCTCCGGCAGGAGAGAGGAAGAAGGTCAGTGCTGGTCCCACCCTGCCTCCTGTCCTGTCTGTGGTGGAGTTTCGCCATCTTGTCTGTCTTGTCAGCCCTGTCTGTCAGTGTCTCTCTCCTCCTCCTCTCTGTGCTGTGGTGTCCAGTCAGTGTGTCTCTCTCCTCCTCCTCTCTGTCCTGTGGTGTCCAGGCAGTGTGTCTCTCTCCTCCTCCTCTTCTCTGTCCTATGGTGTACAGTGGGTCAGTATTAGTGGGCTACACCCAGGCTCACTCACTGCGAGTGTGATCTCAGCAGAGTCTCTGTACTCTTGGGACACTTGACTCACCTGTCTCTCTCTTTCTCTCCCTGTGCTGTCCCTCTCCTGCCCCCTCTCTCCCTCCTCGGACTCCAGCTGGAGGAGGTCCAATCACCACCTCCTGTGAGACAGAAGAAAAAGAAGGTGGGTAATGCTCTGATCCTCTCTTTACTCCTGTCCAGTGTCCAGTCAGTGTGTGTGTATGAACCCCTCTCTCTCTCAGTGCAGTGTTCATGTACTGGAGTGTCCAGTCAGTGTGTGTGTATGAACCCCTCTCTCTCTCAGTGCAGTGTTCATGTCCTGGAGTGTCCAGTCCGACTCTTAACGTGACTCTCCTGTCTCTGCTTCAGAAGTGCTGGTGCGTCTTTTTAAAGTCCCTGAGCTGCATGTCGGTGGAGACAGATGATAAGGACGAGCCGATGGAGGCGGCGGAGACCGTGTGTCAGGAGAGGAAGAGCGAGGGAGAGGAGGAGCAGGCTGCCGGGAAGGACAAGAAGAAGAGGAGGTGCAGGTGAGCAGACAGGGGGACGCCGCCCGGTCGTGTCTGTGATTCAAGGAGGAGTCTCCTCTTGCTGTTTGATGTCATGGTGATGTCCGTGTCTGTGTCCCTCACACCTGCAATAACAATATTCTTTCCAGGTTCCTTTCCTGGTTCTGTGCCAGCTAAGATCGGAGTCGCCTTCCCCACCAAGGACTGGACTGGACTGGACTGGACTGGAGCTGAGGGACACCAGACTGGACTGGACTGGAGCCAAGGGACCCCAGACAGTGCTGGACCGAAGCTGAGGGACCCCAGACTGCACTGGACCGGAGCTGAGAGACACCAGACTGGACTGGACTGGAGCTGAGGGACCCCAGACTGTGCTGGACCGAAGCTGAGGGACCCCAGTCTGTGCTGGGCCAAAGCTGAGGGACCCCAGTCTGTGCTGGACCGAAGCTGAGGGACTCCAGACTTTGCTGGACCAAAGCTGAGGGGCCCCAGACTGGACTGGACTGGAGCTGAGGGGCCCCAGGCTGTGCTGGACCGAAGCTGAGGGACCCCAGACTGGACTGGACCAAAGCTAAGGGACCCCAGACTGTGCTGGACTGAAGCTGAGGGACCCCAGTCTGGACCGAAGCTGAGAGACCCCAGTCTGTGCTGGACCGAAGCTGAGGGACCCCAGTATGGACTGCACTGGAGCTGAGGGACCCCAGTCTGGACCAAAGCTGAGGGACCCCAGTCTGTGCTGGGCCGAAGCTGAGGGACACCAGTCTGGACTGAAGCTGAGGGACCGCAGACTGTGCTGGACCGAAGCTGAGGGACCCCAGTCTGTGCTGGGCCGAAGCTGAGGGACCCCAGTCTGTGCTGGACCGAAGCTGAGGGACCCCAGACTGGGCTGCACTGGAGCTGAGGGACACCAGACTGGACTGGACTGCACTGGAGCTGAGGGGCCCCATACTGGACTGGACCAGAGCTGAGGGGCCCCAGACTGGACTGGACCGGAGCTGAGGGACCCCAGACTGGACTGGACCGGAGCTGAGGGACCCCAGATCCCAGTCTGGACTGAAGCTGAGGGACCCCAGTCTGGACTGAAGCTGAGGGACCCCAGACCCCAGTCTGGACTGAAGCTGAGGGACCCCAGACAGGACTGTGGAAAACTTTCACATTATCTCCACCTGAGTCCTCAGATCGTCTGCATGACCTTGTATTATTAAGTATTATTTTAAGGTCCTGTGATGATCGTAAGATGGGGGGGGGGTGTCCCTTGACATTAATCTGTATTGTAATTTTTGTTGTTTTGTTAAGCATCATTAAAATGTTTTTTAAAAAAAGCTTTTGGTTTTTTCCCTCCCCCCCCGAAACGAACGAACAGAGTCTGTCTTTCTCTTTCATCCCGGAGAGTTTGTGGTTGATGGATTGAGGCCGAGAGCCCTCGTTGTCGGCGTGCCACCAGTTAGCGGGGCTAAAGCAGGGGGGGCATCGTGTCCAATACTCCTTGAAACGAGACAGATTTCAAGCCACCTCCGTCTGAAGAGAAGGAAGTTGACCACGAACTCCAGGGTGTCCTAGGAAGCTCTTTAGCCATCGTTTGCCCAGCAGCCATCTCACCCTGCAGCTCCCAGCTAGCAGCCCCCTCCCCACTGGAGCCCAGCAGGTAGAAGCTTGGTCAGTACCTGGAGGGGAGACTCCTGGGAAAAACTGAGGTTGCTGCTGGGAGAGGTGTGAGTGGGGCCAGCAGGGGGCGCTTTCACCCTGCGGTCTGTGTGGGTCCTGATGCCCCAGTATAGTGACGGGGGACACTGGACTGTAAACAGGCGCCGTCCTTCGGATAAGACGTCAAACCGAGGTCCTGACTCTCTGTGCTCATTAACAATCCCGGGGTGTTTCTGGAGAGGAGTAGGGGTGTTACCCCAGTGTCCTGGCCTGATTCCCCCCCTGGTCTTGACCCATCATGGCCTCCTTATCACCCCCCCTCTCTGAACTGGCTCCATCCCTCTGCTCTCCTCCCCACTGAGAGCTGCTGTGTGCTGAGCGGACTGGAGCATCATCCACGTGGGGGCTGCACACTGGGGGGGCTGGAGGGGATCCCCCTGACCTGGGAAGAGCTCTGAGTGGAGAGTCCAGACGGATTAATTATTATTATTATTATTCGTGCTGCACTGGGCTTCAGTCCTGGTAGTGAGAGGGGGATCTGTGATCAGTACAGATACTTATGACTGTATAATAATACACGATAGAAATGGAAAACAGGGTAGCGCTGTAGTCTCTTCGAAACGTTTTGAACTGCCAGAAGAAGTTTTCACAACCCGGACTCGTGAAGGTACAGGTCTTCTCCCTTCGTCCGGAGTAAGGTGAGAGGTTATCCCCTCGGGGCGCAGTATCCCCGATGCACCCCCCCACCACCACCCAAAATGACACACACTTCTGTGACGATTGGGAGACCCCGGTTTGACCAGCCCCTGCGGTGGAGGAAACGACCCGCTGGAGAGAACACGCAGACTCCACACAGAAGGGTCACCTCGGCATTTATTCCAACAGCAAAACACCAGAGAGAAACGGGTCTCCGAAAGATGAGCGCACACCGGGAAAAACACTACGGGGTCATTACAAATGGGAATAGGAGTTCTTTTTTTCTTTTCCGGACGTCAGTTGTATCGTGTCCTGGTGATTTCTCCTGTTTCGAACGGAGTTCAATGTCACGTTTCTACTTTATTAGAAAGAGGCACTGAACTTTGGGGAACGTGACATCCACCCAGTATTACTAGTAGGTTGATAAATATAAATGTTCTTTTTCCCCCCGTATGATACCTCGCGAAATATAACGATGGCCAACTCCTTAAGTCGAAATTTAAACCCTTCTCACGCTACAAGACAGTCCGTCAGCATCGCCGCGGCCCGAAGCGCGACCTTCGGTATGACGTTGGCGGAAGGGGGTAGGGTAAGTACGTCACAGCCGGGGTAAGCCCCTATCACGTGAGAGGGGTGCTGCGGGCGACGAGCCCCCGGGGGCGAAGAGAAGTTGATTTGCGTGGGGTGTGGAAACACTACACGACCGGGCAAGCAAGCCGTTTTTTTTTTTTGTTTTGTTTTTTCAGAACATCAGAACAACCGCAGAGATGACCATCGATCCACTCCGGACGTTTCCTTTTTTGTCCTTTTTGGCCTCCAAAATAAAAAAAAAAACTGGGATCCATCGTGGCGTTGCCAAATTAAAACGTCAACCACTTTTCGGGCTTTCGTGCTGTCCATGATGAAACCGTCATGGTTGTGTAAGGATACGTTACGTCACAGACCGGCGGCGCTCGGACGTGAGGAGTGTCGTTACGTTTTTGAAACGGGCACGTCAGACAAGATCTCTGACAAGATCTCTGAAAAACCCAAACCTGTAAGATTCAATTTCAATTCAGTTTTTTTTATATAGCGCCTTTCACAACAAGAATGCCCCAAGGCCCCGAACAAAGGAGTTGTTCCACACCCCCGCCACCCTCTGTGTACAGTAGAGCCCCCTGTACTGACTGGAGGAGCTCACCCAGCTGTGTCTGGAGAGAAGCTGGGGTATCGGCTTCAACCACAGGGCTGGGCGGCTTGTTCCCCACCCCCATCCCCTTCTGTGTACAGAAGAGCCTCCTGTCCTGACTCCAGTAGGAAATGTCACCTGGAGGCAACACACCGGCTTCTTTTAACAGATCACCTCGGGAATCGGGAACAACGGAGCTGTGTGCGGCCGTCTGTACGGAGGGGTTCAGCGCGGGGGGGCTCCGGGCTCGGGTCTGGACCCGGGGGGGGGGGGGGGGGCTGTCTGTGTGGAGTCTGCATGTTCTCCCTGTGTTCTTCGGGTCCAAAGACAGGCTTTTGGGCTAATTGGCTTCTGGGAAAACTGGCCCTGGTGTGTGTGTGTCCTATGATGGAGTGCTGTCCTGTCCAGGGTGTGTGAGTGAATGTGTGTTTGTCATGTGATGGACTGGTTCCTGTCCAGGGTGTGTGAGTGTGTGTGTCTGAGTGTCCTGTGAGGGACTGGTGTCCTATCCAGGTTGTGTGTGTGTCCTGTGAGGGACTGGTGTCCTGTTCAGGGTGTGTGAGTGTGTGTGTGTATCCTGTGAGTGACTGGTGTCCTATCTAGGGTGTGTGTATGTCCTGTGATGGACTGGTGTCCTGTCCAGGGTGTGTGAGTGAGTGTGTGTGTGTCCTGTGATGGACTGGTGTCCTGTCCAGGGTGTGTGAGTGTGTGTGTCTGTGTGTCCTGTGATGGACAGATGGTACCAAGCCTGGACACCCATGAGACACTGGCTTCCTCAGAAGACTCTCACGGAGGGCACACTGTCCCTAACCCGGGTCCAGAAGAAACTACAGTGATCTATAATTCCTGCGCCTCGGAAGGGTTTATGACGTCTATGTCCGGCGCCCGCGCCCGTGGACTGGCGGTTTGGCGTCGCGCTCCGCAGCTCGAGCTTCGGTGCGAGGCAGGGCGGGAGGGAGCCGATGTGGCCTCGGCGCCATCTTTGCTGGTGAGTCAATTGTGACCGTTGCGGTACAATAAACCATCAATAAACCTTTTCCCACCCCGTCCAGTATTTCTGTCGCGGCCCACGTCCCTTACAATCGACAAACTATAAAAAAAACAGTAGCCCTTCGCAACATTACACGCCATTTTTTTTATTTTAAACGTCCGCTAGATACGCAGGTGGTTCGATACCTGTCTTATCCTCGCCGGCGTCTTTATACCGGCAAGTGAATTTTATTTGGGGTCCCTCAGAATTGTGACAGAAATGTCAGTGAACCACAATAAAAAACGAAACTTTTTTTTTAAAGGCGGTGAATGGATTTTTTGAGTAACCGTGTAGCGACTAACGTAAGGAAAAAAAGTTGTCTTTCCCTACGAAGACGTTTTGGTACAGGACTTTCTTTAAATATCAGTTGTGCATAGCGTTTTACAAAAAGTTGATGATGATCTTGGAGATAATTGCAAAGGAAAATTGAGATAACTACCAAAACATTACGTGTGAAACGACAGGACAGAACTTTGAACCCACAAAGAAACAAAGGTATGAAATATTGCCTCGTCATGGGGGGTTGATAATTGTAGTAAGTGTTCCTAATTTTCGTAAAGAAATGTATATTATGGGAGTCACACGTGAGATTTAGTGTATATACGTTTCATATTGTGCATATATACGGGGTTAAAAAGTGGAATGAGTATGATTATAAACTCGTGTGTCCTATAATCAGATAATTTTTGAACAAGCTTTGATTAGACAGGTGAAAAACAACATCAAATCCTTTATTTTAATATATTCTCACGTCTGAATATCAGCTTCTCCCCTCTGGCCAACATTTCAGGGCTCCCAGGTGTAGATCCCAAATTGAAACAAATATTAATTTGTTACCCAGTTAAACAGTTAATAGAAGTGAGTGACCAGGGTAAATAAAGGTGGGTCAGTGTAAACTGTTTATTCTGGACCAGACTTCGTCATGTGTGATATGTCATGACTTCTTATATTAAGTTTTATCTTTATATTTAGTTCTACATGTGTAATAGATGCGATGTGTGTCCATAAAAAGGTTTCTCCAGGGGAAAATCAAGTTCGTTTTAAAACCGTGTTTCCTTTTTAGGGTAGGTTTGCATTCCAAGTGTGGGGTTTTTGCCTTTTTGTATTTTTGCTGAGACAAGTTGCCTTTCTTATACGCGGAGGGATCTGCTCGTGAGATGTCCGCTTGGTCCATTTCTGAGCTCAGTATAAGGTGTAGAAAGCATGACTGTCATCATAACCCGCATCTCACCCAGGTGTGGAATAATGTTGTGACTATTGCTTCAGCAATAACATGCTGATTGCATGTTTCTAGATGGGAATAACAGATCTCAACTACTGAGGGGCCTTATTAATAAAGTCTCCACAGCCGAAGCGCTGTGTCTCTTTTCAGCTGGCGATAAACCTTTCCTCGATCCTTTGCGGACTTGTTAAACTGTTCATGATCAGAATAAAAAACGCTCACGCTAATACACAAGCACCCGTGTCTCGCCAAAGCTGACAAATAAACAGACGGACAAGCCGCACTGCACGTGTGAACAGGGGAATGAGCGAGCGCGCGGGGATAGGGCGCCTCCTGCGCTTAAAAGCTTACAGCACCTGGTATTCCCAGGCGGTCTCCCATCCAAGTACTAACCAGGTCCATCCCTGTTTAGCTTCCGACATCAGACGAGATCAGGCGTGCTCAAGGGGGTGTGGCCGTAAGCGAGAGCAAGGCTCGCTGGCACCCTTCTTATTGAGAGGACAGCTCCGTCACCTCTTTTACGACGCTGCTTTTTTTGCCTTGCGTTTTTCTCTTCCCACGTTCTCTCTCTTCACTGCCTTCGTCCCCGCTCTATTTCACTTCAGCCTTTCACTCTTGCTTCCTTCCAATGAGGACGGAGCTGCGGGAGAAAGGGCGCTATAGAGGATCGCTGTGGAGAGCTGCTGCTGTGCTTTGACATCTGAGCTCTGTGGAAAACGATCTCAATACAATTCTGAAAAACGCGACTCTCCGAACGCCAGCCGAACAAGTCTCCACAGCCGAAGCGCTGTGTCTCTTTTCAGCTGGCGATAAACCTTTCCTCGATCCTTTGCGGACTTGTTAAACTGTTCCTGATCAGAATAAAAAACGCTCACGCTAATACACAAGCACCCGTGTCTCGCCAAAGCTGACAAATAAACAGACGGACAAGCCGCACTGCACGTGTGAACAGGGGAATGAGCGAGCGAGCGGGGATAGGGCGCCTCCTGCGCTTAAAAGCTTACAGCACCTGGTATTCCCAGGCGGTCTCCCATCCAAGTACTAACCAGGCCCATCCCTGTTTAGCTTCCGAGATCAGACAAGATCAGGCGTGCTCAAGGGGGTGTGGCCGTAAGCGAGCGCAAGGCTCGCTGGCACCCTTCTTATTGAGAGGACAGCTCCGTCACCTCTTTTACGACGCTGCTTTTTTTCCCTTGCGTTTTTCTCTTCTTCCCACGTTCTCTCTCTTCACTGCCTTCGTCCCCGCTCTATTTCACTTCAGCCTTTCACTCTTGCTTCCTTCCAATGAGGACGGAGCTGCGGGAGAAAGGGCGCTATAGAGGATCGCTGTGGAGAGCTGATGCTGTGCTTTGACATCTGAGCTCTGTGGAAAACGATCTCAATACAATTCTGAAAAACGCGACTCTCCGAACGCCAGCCGAACAAGTCTCCACAGCCGAAGCGCTGTGTCTCTTTTCAGCTGGCGATAAACCTTTCCTCGATTCTTTGCGGACTTGTTAAACTGTTCCTGATCAGAATAAAAAACGCTCACGCTAATACACAAGCACACGTGTCTCGCCAAAGCTGACAAATAAACAGACGGACAAGCCGCACTGCACGTGTGAACAGGGGAATGAGCGAGCGAGCGGGGATAGGGCGCCTCCTGCGCTTAAAAGCTTACAGCACCTGGTATTCCCAGGCGGTCTCCCATCCAAGTACTAACCAGGCCCATCCCTGTTTAGCTTCCGAGATCAGACGAGATCAGGCATGCTCAAGGGGGGTGTGGCCGTAAGCGAGAGCAAGGCTCGCTGGCACCCTTCTTATTGAGAGGACAGCTCCGTCACCTCTTTTACGACGCTGATTTTTTTCTCTTGCGTTTTTCTCTTCTTCCCACGTTCTCTCTCTTCACTGCCTTTGTCCCCGCTCTATTTCACTTCAGCCTTTCACTCTTGCTTCCTTCCAATGAGGACGGAGCTGCGGGAGAAAGGGCGCTATAGAGGATCGCTGTGGAGAGCTGCTGCTGTGCTTTGACATCTGAGCTCTGTGGAAAACGATCTCAATACAATTCTGAAAAACGCGACTCTCCGAACGCCAGCCGAACAAGTCTCCACAGCCGAAGCGCTGTGTCTCTTTTCAGCTGGCGATAAACCTTTCCTCGATCCTTTGCGGACTTGTAAAACTGTTCCTGATCAGAATAAAAAACGCTCACGCTAATACACAAGCACCCGTGTCTCGCCAAAGCTGACAAATAAACAGACGGACAAGCCGCACTGCACGTGTGAACAGGGGAATGAGCGAGCGAGCGGGGATAGGGCGCCTCCTGCGCTTAAAAGCTTACAGCACCTGGTATTCCCAGGCGGTCTCCCATCCAAGTACTAACCAGGCCCATCCCTGTTTAGCTTCCGAGATCAGACGAGATCAGGCGTGCTCAAGGGGGTGTGGCCGTAAGCGAGAGCAAGGCTCGCTGGCACCCTTCTTATTGAGAGGACAGCTCCGTCACCTCTTTTACGACGCTGCTTTTTTTCCCTTGCGTTTTTCTCTTCTTCCCACGTTCTCTCTCTTCACTGCCTTCGTCCCCGCTCTATTTCACTTCAGCCTTTCACTCTTGCTTCCTTCCAATGAGGACGGAGCTGCGGGAGAAAGGGCGCTATAGAGGATCGCTGTGGAGAGCTGCTGCTGTGCTTTGACATCTGAGCTCTGTGGAAAACGATCTCAATACAATTCTGAAAAACGCGACTCTCCGAACGCCAGCCGAACAAGTCTCCACAGCCGAAGCGCTGTGTCTCTTTTCAGCTGGCGATAAACCTTTCCTCGATCCTTTGCGGACTTGTAAAACTGTTCCTGATCAGAATAAAAAACGCTCACGCTAATACACAAGCACCCGTGTCTCGCCAAAGCTGACAAATAAACAGACGGACAAGCCGCACTGCACGTGTGAACAGGGGAATGAGCGAGCGAGCGGGGATAGGGCGCCTCCTGCGCTTAAAAGCTTACAGCACCTGGTATTCCCAGGCGGTCTCCCATCCAAGTACTAACCAGGCCCATCCCTGTTTAGCTTCCGAGATCAGACGAGATCAGGCGTGCTCAAGGGGGTGTGGCCATAAGCGAGAGCAAGGCTCGCTGGCACCCTTCTTATTGAGAGGACAGCTCCGTCACCTCTTTTACGACGCTGCTTTTTTTCCCTTGCGTTTTTCTCTTCTTCCCACGTTCTCTCTCTTCACTGCCTTCGTCCCCGCTCTATTTCACTTCAGCCTTTCACTCTTGCTTCCTTCCAATGAGGACGGAGCTGCGGGAGAAAGGGCGCTATAGAGGATCGCTGTGGAGAGCTGCTGCTGTGCTTTGACATCTGAGCTCTGTGGAAAACGATCTCAATACAATTCTGAAAAACGCGACTCTCCGAACGCCAGCCGAACAAGTCTCCACAGCCGAAGCGCTGTGTCTCTTTTCAGCTGGCGATAAACCTTTCCTCGATCCTTTGCGGACTTGTAAAACTGTTCCTGATCAGAATAAAAAACGCTCACGCTAATACACAAGCACCCGTGTCTCGCCAAAGCTGACAAATAAACAGACGGACAAGCCGCACTGCACGTGTGAACAGGGGAATGAGCGAGCGAGCGGGGATAGGGCGCCTCCTGCGCTTAAAAGCTTACAGCACCTGGCATTCCCAGGCGGTCTCCCATCCAAGTACTAACCAGGCCCATCCCTGTCTAGCTTCGGAGATCAGACGAGATCAGGCGTGCTCAAGGGGGTGTGGCCGTAAGCGAGAACAAGGCTCGCTGGCACCCTTCTTATTGAGAGGACAGCTCCGTCACCTCTTTTACGATGCTGCTTTTTTTCCCTTGCGTTTTTCTCTTCTTCCCACGTTCTCTCTCTTCACTGCCTTCGTCCCCGCTCTATTTCACTTCAGCCTTTCACTCTTGCTTCCTTCCAATGAGGACGGAGCTGCGGGAGAAAGGGCGCTATAGAGGATCGCTGTGGAGAGCTGCTGCTGTGCTTTGACATCTGAGCTCTGTGGAAAACGATCTCAATACAATTCTGAAAAACGCGACTCTCCGAACGCCAGCCGAACAAGTCTCCACAGCCGAAGCGCTGTGTCTCTTTTCAGCTGGCGATAAACCTTTCCTCGATCCTTTGCGGACTTGTAAAACTGTTCCTGATCAGAATAAAAAACGCTCACGCTAATACACAAGCACCCGTGTCTCGCCAAAGCTGACAAATAAACAGACGGACAAGCCGCACTGCACGTGTGAACAGGGGAATGAGCGAGCGAGCGGGGATAGGGCGCCTCCTGCGCTTAAAAGCTTACAGCACCTGGTATTCCCAGGCGGTCTCCCAGCCAAGTACTAACCAGGCCCATCCCTGTTAAGCTTCCGAGATCAGACGAGATCAGGCGTGCTCAAGGGGGTGTGGCCGTAAGCGAGCGCAAGGCTCGCTGGCACCCTTCTTATTGAGAGGACAGCTCCGTCACCTCTTTTACGACGCTGCTTTTTTTCCCTTGCGTTTTTCTCTTCTTCCCACGTTCTCTCTCTTCACTGCCTTCGTCCCCGCTCTATTTCACTTCAGCCTTTCACTCTTGCTTCCTTCCAATGAGGACGGAGCTGCGGGAGAAAGGGCGCTATAGAGGATCGCTGTGGAGAGCTGCTGCTGTGCTTTGACATCTGAGCTCTGTGGAAAACGATCTCAATACAATTCTGAAAAACGCGACTCTCCGAACGCCAGCCGAACAAGTCTCCACAGCCGAAGCGCTGTGTCTCTTTTCAGCTGGCGATAAACCTTTCCTCGATCCTTTGCGGACTTGTTAAACTGTTCATGATCAGAATAAAAAACGCTCACGCTAATACACAAACACCCGTGTCTCGCCAAAGCTGACAAATAAACAGACGGACAAGCCGCACTGCACGTGTGAACAGGGGAATGAGCGAGCGAGCGGGGATAGGGCGCCTCCTGCGCTTAAAAGCTTACAGCACCTGGTATTCCCAGGCGGTCTCCCATCCAAGTACTAACCAGGCCCATCCCTGTTTAGCTTCCGAGATCAGACGAGATCAGGCGTGCTCAAGGGGGTGTGGCCGTAAGCGAGAGCAAGGCTCGCTGGCACCCTTCTTATTGAGAGGACAGCTCCGTCACCTCTTTTACGACGCTGCTTTTTTTCCCTTGCGTTTTTCTCTTCTTCCCACGTTCTCTCTCTTCACTGCCTTCGTCCCCGCTCTATTTCACTTCAGCCTTTCACTCTTGCTTCCTTCCAATGAGGACGGAGCTGCGGGAGAAAGGGCGCTATAGAGGATCGCTGTGGAGAGCTGCTGCTGTGCTTTGACATCTGAGCTCTGTGGAAAACGATCTCAATACAATTCTGAAAAACGCGACTCTCCGAACGCCAGCCGAACAAGTCTCCACAGCCGAAGCGCTGTGTCTCTTTTCAGCTGGCGATAAACCTTTCCTCGATCCTTTGCGGACTTGTAAAACTGTTCCTGATCAGAATAAAAAACGCTCACGCTAATACACAAGCACCCGTGTCTCGCCAAAGCTGACAAATAAACAGACGGACAAGCCGCACTGCACGTGTGAACAGGGGAATGAGCGAGCGAGCGGGGATAGGGCGCCTCCTGCGCTTAAAAGCTTACAGCACCTGGTATTCCCAGGCGGTCTCCCAGCCAAGTACTAACCAGGCCCATCCCTGTTTAGCTTCCGAGATCAGACGAGATCAGGCGTGCTCAAGGGGGTGTGGCCGTAAGCGAGCGCAAGGCTCGCTGGCACCCTTCTTATTGAGAGGACAGCTCCGTCACCTCTTTTACGACGCTGCTTTTTTTCCCTTGCGTTTTTCTCTTCTTCCCACGTTCTCTCTCTTCACTGCCTTCGTCCCCGCTCTATTTCACTTCAGCCTTTCACTCTTGCTTCCTTCCAATGAGGACGGAGCTGCGGGAGAAAGGGCGCTATAGAGGATCGCTGTGGAGAGCTGCTGCTGTGCTTTGACATCTGAGCTCTGTGGAAAACGATCTCAATACAATTCTGAAAAACGCGACTCTCCGAACGCCAGCCGAACAAGTCTCCACAGCCGAAGCGCTGTGTCTCTTTTCAGCTGGCGATAAACCTTTCCTCGATCCTTTGCGGACTTGTAAAACTGTTCCTGATCAGAATAAAAAACGCTCACGCTAATACACAAGCACCCGTGTCTCGCCAAAGCTGACAAATAAACAGACGGACAAGCCGCACTGCACGTGTGAACAGGGGAATGAGCGAGCGAGCGGGGATAGGGCGCCTCCTGCGCTTAAAAGCTTACAGCACCTGGTATTCCCAGGCGGTCTCCCATCCAAGTACTAACCAGGCCCATCCCTGTTTAGCTTCCGAGATCAAACGAGATCAGGCGTGCTCAAGGGGGTGTGGCCGTAAGCAAGAGCAAGGCTCGCTGGCACCCTTCTTATTGAGAGGACAGCTCCGTCACCTCTTTTACGACGCTGCTTTTTTTCCCTTGCGTTTTTCTCTTCTTCCCACGTTCTCTCTCTTCACTGCCTTCGTCCCCGCTCTATTTCACTTCAGCCTTTCACTCTTGCTTCCTTCCAATGAGGACGGAGCTGCGGGAGAAAGGGCGCTATAGAGGATCGCTGTGGAGAGCTGCTGCTGTGCTTTGATATCTGAGCTCTGTGGAAAACGATCTCAATACAATTCTGAAAAACGCGACTCTCCGAACGCCAGCCGAACAAGTCTCCACAGCCGAAGCGCTGTGTCTCTTTTCAGCTGGCGATAAACCTTTCCTCGATCCTTTGCGGACTTGTTAAACTGTTCCTGATCAGAATAAAAAACGCTCACGCTAATACACAAGCACCCGTGTCTCGCCAAAGCTGACAAATAAACAGACGGACAAGCCGCACTGCACGTGTGAACAGGGGAATGAGCGAGCGAGCGGGGATAGGGCGCCTCCTGCGCTTAAAAGCTTACAGCACCTGGTATTCCCAGGCGGTCTCCCATCCAAGTACTAACCAGGCCCATCCCTGTTTAGCTTCCGAGATCAGACGAGATCAGGCGTGCTCAAGGGGGTGTGGCCGTAAGCAAGAGCAATGCTCGCTGGCACCCTTCTTATTGAGAGGACAGCTCCGTCACCTCTTTTACGACGCTGCTTTTTTTCCCTTGCGTTTTTCTCTTCTTCCCACGTTCTCTCTCTTCACTGCCTTCGTCCCCGCTCTATTTCACTTCAGCCTTTCACTTTTGCTTCCTTCCAATGAGGACGGAGCTGCGGGAGAAAGGGCGCTATAGAGGATCGCTGTGGAGAGCTGCTGCTGTGCTTTGACATCTGAGCTCTGTGGAAAACGATCTCAATACAATTCTGAAAAACGCGACTCTCCGAACGCCAGCCGAACAAGTCTCCACAGCCGAAGCGCTGTGTCTCTTTTCAGCTGGCGATAAACCTTTCCTCGATCCTTTGCGGACTTGTTAAACTGTTCCTGATCAGAATAAAAAACGCTCACGCTAATACACAAGCACCCGTGTCTCGCCAAAGCTGACAAATAAACAGACGGACAAGCCGCACTGCACGTGTGAACAGGGGAATGAGCCAGCGAGCGGGGATAGGGCGCCTCCTGCGCTTAAAAGCTTACAGCACCTGGTATTCCCAGGCGGTCTCCCATCCAAGCACTAACCAGGCCCATCCCTGTTTAGCTTCCGAGATCAGACGAGATCAGGCGTGCTCAAGGGGGTGTGGCCCTAAGCGAGAGCAAGGCTCGCTGGCACCCTTCTTATTGAGAGGACAGCTCCGTCACCTCTTTTACGACGCTGCTTTTTTTCCCTTGCGTTTTTCTCTTCTTCCCACGTTCTCTCTCTTCACTGCCTTCGTCCCCGCTCTATTTCACTTCAGCCTTTCACTCTTGCTTCCTTCCAATGAGGACGGAGCTGCGGGAGAAAGGGCGCTATAGAGGATCGCTGTGGAGAGCTGCTGCTGTTCTTTGACATCTGAGCTCTGTGGAAAACGATCTCAATACAATTCTGAAAAACGCGACTCTCCGAACGCCAGCCGAACAAGTCTCCACAGCCGAAGCGCTGTGTCTCTTTTCAGCTGGCGATAAACCTTTCCTCGATCCTTTGCGGACTTGTTAAACTGTTCCTGATCAGAATAAAAAACGCTCACGCTAATACACAAGCACCCGTGTCTCGCCAAAGCTGACAAATAAACAGACGGACAAGCCGCACTGCACGTGTGAACAGGGGAATGAGCGAGCGAGCGGGGATAGGGCGCCTCCTGCGCTTAAAAGCTTACAGCACCTGGTATTCCCAGGCGGTCTCCCATCCAAGTACTAACCAGGCCCATCCCTGTTTAGCTTCTGAGATCAGACGAGATCAGGCGTGCTCAAGGGGGTGTGGCCATAAGCGAGAGCAAGGCTCGCTGGCACCCTTCTTATTGAGAGGACAGCTCCGTCACCTCTTTTACGACGCTGCTTTTTTTCCCTTGCGTTTTTCTCTTCTTCCCACGTTCTCTCTCTTCACTGTCTTCGTCCCCGCTCTATTTCACTTCATCCTTTCACTCTTGCTTCCTTCCAATGAGGACGGAGCTGCGGGAGAAAGGGCGCTATAGAGGATCGCTGTGGAGAGCTGCTGCTGTGCTTTGACATCTGAGCTCTGTGGAAAACGATCTCAATACAATTCTGAAAAACGCGACTCTCCGAACGCCAGCCGAACAAGTCTCCACAGCCGAAGCGCTGTGTCTCTTTTCAGCTGGCAATAAACCTTTCCTCGATCCTTTGCGGACTTGTAAAACTGTTCCTGATCAGAATAAAAAACGCTCACGCTAATACACAAGCACCCGTGTCTCGCCAAAGCTGACAAATAAACAGACGGACAAGCCGCACTGCACGTGTGAACAGGGGAATGAGCGAGCGAGCGGGGATAGGGCGCCTCCTGCGCTTAAAAGCTTACAGCACCTGGTATTCCCAGGCGGTCTCCCATCCAAGTACTAACCAGGCCCATCCCTGTTTAGCTTCCGAGATCAGACGAGATCAGGCGTGCTCAAGGGGGTGTGGCCGCAAGCAAGAGCAAGGCTCGCTGGCACCCTTCTTATTGAGAGGACAGCTCCGTCACCTCTTTTACAACGCTGCTTTTTTTCCCTTGCGTTTTTCTCTTCTTCCCACGTTCTCTCTCTTCACTGCCTTCGTCCCCGCTCTATTTCACTTCAGCCTTTCACTCTTGCTTCCTTCCAATGAGGACGGAGCTGCGGGAGAAAGGGCGCTATAGAGGATCGCTGTGGAGAGCTGCTGCTGTGCTTTGACATCTGAGCTCTGTGGAAAACGATCTCAATACAATTCTGAAAAACGCGATTCCCCGAACGCCAGCCGAACAAGTCTCCACAGCCGAAGCGCTGTGTCTCTTTTCAGCTGGCGATAAACCTTTCCTCGATCCTTTGCGGACTTGTTAAACTGTTCCTGATCAGAATAAAAAACGCTCACGCTAATACACAAGCACCCGTGTCTCGCCAAAGCTGACAAATAAACAGACGGACAAGCCGCACTGCACGTGTGAACAGGGGAATGAGCGAGCGAGCGGGGATAGGGCGCCTCCTGCGCTTAAAAGCTTACAGCACCTGGGATTCCCAGGCGGTCTCCCATCCAAGTACTAACCAGGCCCATCCCTGTTTAGCTTCCGAGATCAGACGAGATCAGGCGTGCTCAAGGGGGTGTGGCCATAAGCGAGATCAAAGCTCGCTGGCACCCTTCTTATTGAGAGGACAGCTCCGTCACCTCTTTTACGACGCTGCTTTTTTTCCCTTGCGTTTTTCTCTTCTTCCCACGTTCTCTCTCTTCACTGCCTTCGTCCCCGCTCTATTTCACTTCAGCCTTTCACTTTTACTTCCTTCCAATGAGGACGGAGCTGCGGGAGAAAGGGCGCTATAGAGGATCACTGTGGAGAGCTGCTGCTGTGCTTTGACATCTGAGCTCTGTGGAAAACGATCTCAATACAATTCTGAAAAACGCGACTCTCCGAACGCCAGCCGAACAAATCTCCACAGCCGAAGCGCTGTGTCTCTTTTCAGCTGGCGATAAACCTTTCCTCGATCCTTTGCGGACTTGTAAAACTGTTCCTGATCAGAATAAAAAACGCTCACGCTAATACACAAGCACCCGTGTCTCGCCAAAGCTGACAAAAACAGACGGACAAGCCGCACTGCACGTGTGAACAGGGGAATGAGCGAGCGAGCGGGGATAGGGCGCCTCCTGCGCTTAAAAGCTTACAGCACCTGGTATTCCCAGGCGGTCTCCCATCCAAGTACTAACCAGGCCCATCCCTGTTTAGCTTCCGAGATCAGACGAGATCAGGCGTGCTCAAGGGGGTGTGGCCCTAAGCGAGAGCAAGGCTCGCTGGCACCCTTCTTATTGAGAGGACAGCTCCGTCACCTCTTTTACGACGCTGCTTTTTTTCCCTTGCGTTTTTCTCTTCTTCCCACGTTCTCTCTCTTCACTGCCTTCGTCCCCGCTCTATTTCA